>NW_017567115.1:12267-305386 GCF_001661255.1 Hansenula anomala
AAATCTGAAACTTTTTTGTCAGCAATATTATTGATTTCTCAAGATCTACCAAGAAATCCTGAAACATTACACCGTGGCGCTATGGTACCTTGGGTGCGCTATCCATTGGTACTGCTACTCTTTTGAAATTCCGAAATTCATATTTTTGACCTATTGTTGTCGTCGGTGATTACCCCAGATTTTAAGTATCATCAAGTACCTACCTCAACAGAACAGCTCAAAATCCCTGATTAGGGGCGCTTGTATCTTCTCAATTCTCTCTATCAATCCCATCAAATAACTAAGAATCTACCGCTGTTGAAATCTTGATATCCCGGGATGAACTGCCTATAATGTTGACCTTAACTATGGACATCACCAAAACCACGATTCCCACCAAACTACCGAGAAATGAAAACCTGTTTCACCTGGAGCCCATACAATCGTATCTTGGCTATCCATGGGTACCTTTACTTTAGCAAAATCGGAATTTCATTTTTCACTATATTAATCTTGCTCGGTGAGACCCTGAAAATCATGAAACCTGGGATAATTTGATCGAATCTAAACATTATGAAGCCAAAACAAGTGCAATGGGATTGGGACATGTTACTTTAAAAGATCCATTAAATAACTAAGTGTTCTGGTTTTTTCAAGTTTCTGTATTCGGGGTTATATCCCTCTAAGACTCCACAAAATATACCAACTTCACCAATTTAAATGCAGCTACTCCCAAACTTTAGCATTCATCTTCCCCAACATCACTTATGATATAAAGCCCTTTACTTTCACCAAAATCCATCATATAAGAAAAAGTTAATTTTTGACACAAAATTCCAAATTCCTTAACTATGGGGACCAACTTTAACCCGGAATATCTCTACAACCACAATGATCCAGAGCAAATCGAGTGACATGCTTATGAAATAGAGTAGGCTTAATAATATGACAGTTCAAACTAGAATTCAAATATTGTGGTTTCATAACTATACCCTGTTTAATACCCGAAGATGATCTCGGGACCCATATAACCCACCACCAACAACCCAATTGAGAAGATATAACCACCAACACTTGCATGTAATAATGTGGCTTATCTAGCATCCTATTTACCATATCCATACTCCAACTTCTTTAAATCAATTATACTTTCTATAATATAACCATAATTGTGTCCCTTACCAGGCCCTATAACTTCAACCAACAATAACATCACAACCAAATAACAAACTAGTAAATTAAAATAGCTCTATCCACTTAAAATAAGCCATAGAATATCCCTATATTGTTATTTCATAGTTTCAAGAAATTTAATAATTACAGTATTCCAATATTATAAATATTCAAGTTATAAAAAAAAATATAAGGTCAATAAAAATCTAAAGATTAAAAAAATAATAAAAACATAAAAACACAAGATATCAGTATAATAATTATACCCCGGGAAAGGGCCTTTTCTGGTGATTCTACAACAGTTTTTATCATTAACAAAACCCTTATATTGATGGAAATAAAGCACAACACTTGCTCTCCAAAGCCTATCCTACCACCTATAAGCGTCACACCTGCAAGTGTACCACAACACATAAAGCGTATAACCACACGTCAATACCGTCACACCTACGGTAGTACCCTCCCACCTATACCGTGACACGCACATTAACAAAATCCACTAATAATAATAATATAATAATAACAAAATCCACTAATAATAAATAATAGAGAAAACGTTCTGGTGTCAGGGTGTTAACAAAAAGTGTGTGTGAAGGAACCTTGACTTTCTGGCCGCGTCGTTTTATAATTCGAAGAGAAACCAACTTCCATTAACAAAATTGAATTACACGTAAGAGCATAACTACTGTTAAACCCTCTGATTCTTTGGAGTTATTACTACTAAAACGATGATAATGTTGAATGCAGAAGCAAGTTCTATCATCATGATTCATTGACCTGTGAAAGTTACAGGTATCGTGATTTAATAGGGAAAAATGAAAGAGGTCAAACCACTTTCAATGCCACGCTGAAAGGATGGAAGGTGCTTGTAACCATCCGACCTGATTCCCCTTTTATCCAACCAAACTCTTAATTTTGGTACTGCTTCAACTGCTCACCAGCTCATTTAAGATGAAAAATATTCAGCTTTCAATTTTTATTTGGTAAAGATTTTGGCTAATCAACTAGGAGCCAATTCATCTTCCAGACCGTCAAAAATTGTAGCTTTTAGTATCTCTAAACTGTTTGTTAATTAATAATTGTGCTTGATTCATCGGCAATTTTAGATCGTTAGCATCTAAGACTTTCCACAATTGGGATTAACATTCTGAACAAAGTGAATATTTCACCAGCATTTAGACAACTAGTGGTATAATAACTTTTGATTCAGCCCCTGCTAAATCAGACGTTGTTAGCCAACAATTGACAAGACTTGATTCTTGAAATGTAATCAATAACACTAGTCTCTCACATTATCATCTTTTGTAAGACTTTTAATACCACAAAGTATATTATAATACATAACTACATCTCTTCAACAATTAATAGTGGTCATGACGACGTTTTGAATAAGAATAACTAGGAAACAAATAGTAAAAAGCTAAAAAAAGACAAAATACAAGCTTCTCAGATGAACCAACAAGTTTCAAATGAACTATTAGTATACGAAAGAAGCCTTTTTAGTCAATTTCATTGCAGAACTAGCATAGCCGATAGAGTCCTAAAACAATTGATCCTTAAGTTCAAACATCTAGTTGTGACTTTTCCGCCCTTTTACAACAACTGGGATCAATTCACCTGGCTGTAAAGAGTGCTTTGGATGGCCAATGACTTTCAATATCTGTTTGATAGTTCCAGAGTGGCTAGTTACACTAATAATATGTTCATCTCTAATGAATAGTGATTGTATCCACTCTTTAGCTCTTTTTCTAACATGTTTTTTTGATTCTTGTTCATCCGGTTTCCATAATTCATCATCTTGAGCAAACCCCTTTTCAAATTCACAAACATTACAGTAATCACTTATCCAAGTCTTATTATGACGCTCCTCTGGTGTTTCAATTCCATATCTTTCTCTTAAATTTTCAACAACTATGGCACTTCCATTTTCAACACCCCATGTAATATGGTAAGTGTGTAAAGTTCTTCTCAATGGAGATGTATAAAATACTTGAGGATACGGTGCTCCATTATTTAACTCATTAATCCAATAATCATGGACTTTAGAAATTTGACTTTCACCAGTTGGAGTCAAATCATCATCAAATAAGGTATAATTCTTGTAAGTATCTTGTCTTGAAATTTCATACCAATTAGGTAAAGACCCCAGCACATTATGCCATGCTTCACCATGGCGTGCCAAAAAGATCAATTTGTATCTTGTATCATCTGATTTATCATTCAAGTCTTGAATATCTTGTAAAAAAGAACTCCATGAGTGTTCCGATTTTAGACCAAAATTTGGCAAATCAGTGGTGACTGAAGAGCTATTGGAGTATTGAGTGAAATAATCTAACGCTTGGAAATCCTGAGCAGCAAAAGTCAGTGAGTATTTGAGCAGCTTTGGGATATACATGTTTTGATGATGGGATGAAACGTTCGACAATTGGATTGTGGAAATCTTAACGGGTATTTATAGGCATAACCACCTCAGTAGATTTGCGAGCCGGAGAGCACATGGGGGATACAACCTTCACAACAAGAATGAAAGAAAAAAGGTTCTTTGGATACATTTAGGTGTTAATAGTTATGTGTTGTTCAAAAGACCAAAAAGAAAAATCAAAAATTCGAAAAATGCAAAAAGGCAACCCAAAACCATAACAAATGGTTACAGCCATGGGAATCAAAAAACAAACAAGCAAGCACTCACGATCTAGAAATGGATGCTTGGAGTGTCGAAAGAGCAGAAAGGCATGTGATGAAAAGAAACCAACCTGTTCAAGATGTCAAAGGCAAAATGTCAAATGTTTATATCAACTTTCATTAAGATTCAAAGATGATCTAGAGTTAAAAGGTGCCGTTTTTGGAAGAGAAGGTGTTTGGTCCAAAAACAAATCTCTTGCTAAAAAGACAAACGATCTGAGTGATATTGCAGCTGGTCATAAGCATTTGCACCATTATGTTTATCCTGGAAGGCTATATTTTATCAATGTCACTTCAGATAATCTTATTTCATCACCCAGATTGCTAGGGTCAATCTATCCAAAGGGTAATCCTTTATTTATAGATGCTGATGGTAGCTCAAACTTTGCTCTATCATTTTATATTCAACGTGTTTCACCAATTTTCAACCCTATAAAATCACTTAATGCTAATGGTCTAGATTTTAGTACATTGATTCAATTTTCACATAATGGGGCTAATCATGTGTTGACGATGTTGCTGGCAATTGGATCATCATATCTAATACGACAGGATAACGATTACTGGAGAAGGAAAGCGGTATATTACAAGCAATTAGCAATGCAGGAGATTAAAGAAAGGTTGAAATGTTGCACATCTGATGTTATGAATTATGAATTACTGTTGTCATCTTTACTTTTGTGTCTTTATGATTTGGCAAATGATTGTAATGATGATTGGGATAAACATATAATAATGGCTAAATGGCTGCTAAATCATTTCAGTTTCAGTTCTGAAAATGATGTTGAATTCAAAATCTTACAGTTCACTAGTGATTTTTTTGGTTATCAAGAAGCAATGGGGAGAACTGCATGTCGAAAGTTGAGTGTTTTCAACTCTGAAGATTGGGAACAAGATAGTTCGTTAATCTCATGGATGGGTTGTAATAGGAAACTGATTAGCACCATTTCAGATATCACAGATTTGTCATATGAAAGAACCTCAATGAATCCTCAAGATTTTCATATTTTGACTGATAGGATTGAAAATTCGCTAGATGAACAATTATTAACATCTCAGATTTCAAACGATGAAACAAGTTGCTTTTTATTAGGTTGTGAGTGTAAGAAACTTGCAACAAAAATTTATTTACATTGTTCTTTGCTGAACAAGACACCCAAAGATCACATGATTGTTGAACTTGTATCGAACCTGGCAAATTTTTTGGAATTTATCATAATTGAAAATAATTTCTGTTGGTCTTTTTTAATATGGCCCACTTTCATCATGGCTACTCAAATTGATTCCTTAAGCTCAAATTGTGAAGAGCTGAGAGCGTTAACACTTGACCTTTTCAATTACCTTGAATTCAATTCATTGGGGAATGTTAATAAATCAAGAGAGATTATCTTGAATATATGGAACAAGAGAGATTTGGATGCTCCCGTTTCAAAGGAATATGAAAATGATTGGGATATTTACGTTGCCGATAAAGATCTAAATATATCATTAGCTTAATGTGCTTTATGAAATTTCAAATAGTAGCAACGTCAGTCATGATAGATAACCCAACGATACTCCTCCAGCTGTACCTCTAGACTCTAATATGCACTCTTGATTAATTGTATTTGCTCAATAGCGGATATGTCTTCCAAAACTAGAGGTTAAATCCTCGTTATTTACGCGTAAAAAAAATCTGTCATAAAAAAAATTTATTTAACCGGGAACGCGCACCATTACTAATGTTTACGAAGCATTTCCCATATAAGCCCATGAGAATCGTACCTCATCGCATCTCATCTCTGAGATCAATCATCACCAGAAACTATGAGTGAAAGCTTCACACTCGATACTGAAAAGGTCGATCCTCCAAAAGTTGATGCTCCATCCCCATCTCCTTCATTCAATGAAATATCAACACCCAGATTGATAATTTTTGTCATGTTGATGGCCATCTCTCAAATATTTACACAGGCAGCGTTAGCTCAAACAGTGGTACCTCTCAAATTCGTTTCCAAATCTTTTGATGTTGAAAGCTCAGGTGAACTCAGCTGGTTTACAGCTTCTTATTCTTTAACGGTTGGTACTTTTATTCTTATAGCTGGTCAATTGGGTGATTTGTTTGGTTACAAAAAATTATATCTTATTGGTTACACAATATTTGGCTTGTTTAGCTTAATCTGTGGATTTGCAACTTTTAGTCACAGTGCTATCTTCTTTGATGTTATGAGAGCACTACAAGGACTTGGTTTAGCGATTGCTGTTCCAAACTCTTTAGGATTGATTGGAGGTTATTTCCCTCATGGATCTCATTCTAAAAACATTGCACTATCGTTATTTGGCGGTGTTGCTCCAATGGGGTTCTTAATTGGTGCTGTATTTTCAAGTTTGATAGCTCAGTTTTCCTGGTGGCCCTGGTATTTTTGGATAACTGGTATTGCAAGTTGTATTGTTTTGATTCTTGGATACATATTTATCCCAAAGGGTATTCGTGGCCAAGATGATAAAGGTTCTTGGAAAGATTTTGACTACTTTGGATCACTGTTTGGAGTTACTGGGCTAGTCTTATTCAATTTCGCATGGAATCAAGGTCCTGTTGTTGGCTGGGAAACACCATATGTCTATATTCTTTTAATCATTGGTATACTGGCAATAGTTGGGTTTTTCTATGTTGAGCTTAAAGTATCCAAAAGGCCATTAGTACCACGAGAAGTGTTAACTGGAGATACTGGGTTTGTTCTTGCTTGCATCATTTCAGGTTGGAGTTGTTTTGGTATTTGGATTTATTATCAGTTTCAATTTAGTGAATTTATTTTACATCAATCTCCATTGTTAAGCACAGCTCAAATGGTCCCAACAATGTTTGCAGGTTTGATTGCAGGAATATCAACAACTTATATGCTAAAGTATCTTTCAACAAGTGTTGTTATGACTATTTCTCTTTGTTGTTTTTTGATAGGAAGTTGTTTAATGGGTACGAGACCTGTAACTCAAATGTATTGGGCACAAAAATTTCCATCAGCCATTTTAACACCATTTGGTATGGATATAAGTTTCCCAGCAGCTACTATTGTCTTGAGTCACCATTTGAAAAAAGAACACCAGGGTGTTGCAGCTTCTGTTGTTGCAACTTGTGTTAACTACTCTATTTCAATCGGTCTAGGGATTGCTGGTACTGTACAGAGATATGTAGATCCACAAGATCTCAAAACACTAGAGGGTATGAGAGCTGCATTTTACACTGGGATTGGTCTTGCAGGACTCGGTGTTGTTGTTGGTTTAGCATTTATCATTAAACAGAGAGCATTAACAGTATAGAGAATAGAGATTATGTAATACAGATGTATAACTTTTGTTTTTTTTTTTACCGGCCGAATAGTATCCTAACATCAACTGTATCAAACACTTCATGGCTACTGGAATCAAAAGAAGAAGAGTGATTCACTCGTGTACTCACTGTCGTGAGAAGAAGCTGAAGGTATGTTCCAACAAGCAGCCAAGTTGATCTTTTTTCTAACATCCGATTTGAGTGTGATAAAATCAAACCAACATGCGGGACCTGTACAAAGGCAAACATCAAATGTGAATACACTGGTTTAGATTTGGTTGAATCAACTCTACAACAGCAAATATCTGAAGACCAAATTGATTTCCATAGATATGGGAAAATACTTTTGAAAGATGGACCATTATCATTTTTTACTATAGTATCATTAGACCCATTCGTGAAGTGTGTGTTGCACGTTGTAAAGGATAATAAAAGATTACCAATGAAAATTCGTGATGAGTTGGATAGAGGGAAAAGAAAGAAAAGTTTGATTCCATCAAATGAACTGTTTGAATCAATTAAACCTTTAATTTCAAATACTTTTGTTGTTTGGTCTTTAGTGGATCATTTTTTTGAATCCGAACTTTTCAATACTTGTTCATTTTTTCAAAGAGATGATTTTAACAAAAATTTAATCAATTTCATTGGCCCTAAATCATACCCAGCGGTTAGAAGTAGAATTGATGGTCCATATGACTTCATATTTATTGGAACTCTACTTGTGATTTTGAGGATTTCTTCGTGGTCATTTTATAATGCAGGTTATGAAGCTGAATTCATGCCCTTTACTGTGGAATCTATTGATTTAGCTAAACAATGTTATGAAGAGGTTAGATATTCTTATCATCATTACAGAACTCAACTATTACAGTTTATTTTGATTTTGGATTTTTATCGAACTAATTGTGCAGAAGATCTTGATTATGTTGAGGGATTTGAAAATTCAGCCAATTATATTTTAGCTCAAAGATTGGCTATAAATTTAGGCTTAAACTTTGAAACCAATGACGAACATTTGAAGAGATTATGGTATCATCTAGTTGAACTTGATACTAATCAATTTTTAAAAGATGGGAATTGTTCATTCCTTATTGATGACAAGAGTTATAGTACTCCGTTCCCACAAGAGCCAAATGATGCCACTATTTACATAAGGGAAAGATTTAAAGTTCGTGAATTAATCAAACCTCTTGCTATGATGATTACTGATGTCGGGTTAAAGCCTTCAATAAAAGAATTAAATTTGGGGTTGGAAAAACTAGAACAATATCTAATAGATCTAGATTTGAATTTCATTTTGACATTACCAAATAAAGTTGAAAAATGTGCAAAATTCTTAAATTTCCTGGACATTAGCTCTTTGGTTTATATGGTTTTGTATCACATCTTTTTACACTACACAGGTATTGATACTCAAAAGGCATTTGAAACTTTAGCAAGACTTTTAAGTATATCTAATCCCGTTTTACATGTGACTCATTTCTTGGATTCAACAAAGGACCATTTTTACAATCTACAACAACAATTTGGACCATCATTTTTAATTATACCCAAGATTTTAATTACATTGCACAAGTTTTTGCAATTACAAATATCATTGATTGGGAGAACTAATTACATTTTACCAAAGGCCAAGATTGATGTTTCATTTGAAGAAATTAAAAGAATCTCTTTTCAAAATTCAAGAGTTATCATTGCAAACTTTGGAAGAATCTCTGACAAGTATTTTTATGCCAAAAGAATGAATATGATTCAAACAGTTTTATTTGTCAACACTTTTGGCACAACATCTGAGTCACCAGTTGCTCCAAATTATATAAAGTTATTGGATAATGAACCAAGAGTTGTTTCCTCCAAAGTTTTGACGGAGTTGGTTGAATTAAATTTACAAGCTCAAGCATCAGCCAGTGCTGATCAAGGGTTGGTTGACTTTCCTGAAAATGATCTATTAGATGTGATGTTGGATCAAGAATCAATTGAACAATTGGAACAAATGCTTAATGCGCAATCTTTTTTATACTAATAATACAAAAACTAATTATCTAATGAAAACAATATTATACTGTACAAATTTTAAAACTTTTATTCTAACATCAAATCAAACTTGGACCTTCATATTGTTGAAAACTAAATTGGTTTCCAGTTGGGTGTTGTTGAAATGCATTTTGTTGTTGTTGTTGCTGTTGTTGCTGTTGTTGTTGTTGGTTCAAGGCCATTTGTTGTTGAAGTTCCCATCCAGCTTGTTGTTGAAGAAGATTTGTATGTTGTTGTTGAATGGTTTGTGGGAAAACAGGTATTGTTGTTAAATTTTCATAACCTCCAAAAGTTGCTTGTGGTTTCAAAGGATTACCACCATTGACAGATATTCTATTTGAAGTGTATGTTTTTTGAAATGGATTTGTGCCCGTAGATTGATGTGTAAGTGAAGTGGTGATTGGTTTTGAAAATGGGTTTGAACTAGTTTGTTGAGGTTGGATCGAATTATTACTGTTTTCCGATATTGAAGTTAACCTGGATTTATAGTCAATTGCAAATGGATTGTTGCCGGTCTTTGATGATTCTAATGGTTTTGGTGGATTGTTATTGGCTGTGGTAAATGGATTACCAGTGGATTGTTGTGTCAACTGTGGTTGAATTTGAGGTTGCTGTTGGTAACCACCAAACCCAGTGAAATTAGGTACAAATTGTTGTTGTTGTTGATTTCCTGGATAGTTGAATGTTTGAACTTGCTGAACAGGTAATGGCATTGTTTGGGCTTGTTGTAAACCAGTTTGTTGAGGCTGGAATTGTGGTTGGAACCCTGTTTGCTGTTGTTGAAATCCTGTTTGTTGTGGTTGAAATTGTTGTGGTGCTTGTGATGTAGTTTGAGGAGCTTGAAATTGAAGAAATGGATTTGAAGTTGGTTGTTGAACTAACGGTTGTTGTTGTTGTTGTTGTTGTTGTCCGTTCAAATTAACCTGTTGTAATCCAATTTGATTTGACCATGGATTATAATTCGATCCAGTAGCTGATTGTTCAATTTTCTTTGGTGCTGGTGTAGCTCTTTTCGAATCTGGGTTTGAATTTTTCAATTCCCTTTCAGCAAGGTACTGTTTCCTGTTGACTTCAAAATTTTCATCATGCAAGTATTCTTCTAAACTATTTGCCAATGCAGTTGGTGCATGTCTTATAGTTGGGACGTGTAGCTTGGTTGCATATTCCAGATGTTTAGCTATTCTTAAATAGTTGACAACATCTTTTGTTAAATCAACAAAATCTTTATAAATAATCAGAGCCCGTTCGGCATCATATTTAGACATTTCGAAATAATGTTCCAAAATATTTATCACACCTTCATTTAAAGATTGATAAAGACGTAGTAAATCATTAACAAGCATTCTAAAACATGTTAGAACAACATCATTATTTATGTCAGCTTCACTAAATTTGCAATTGACCAATGCTCTAATTTGTTTTTCAACACTTTCAACTTCACGTAACAACCCTTTATCTATACTCAAGTTCCTTAGTCTACCACCATCATTCTTTGTTTGTTCATCTTTAACGTAATCAATCCCCACGTTACCATATTGTTTTGATTTAACAGCAAGGTATTTTGCATATCTCAACAATTGTTTTGAATCTGGAGACCCAATCTGCTTGATCTGGTTCAAATCAAAGAAATGTAAATGAGTCGCCAGATATTTTAGCGTTATGTCTCCATCACCTTCTCTTATCATGATATGAATCACCAACAATGCCTTGTAAACAATTGACCAAGCGGTATCACCCAATCTTGACTGAAGAGCAACCATAACCGACTTGAATTCACTTCTGTCTGTAGTTGCCATAAGAATTGGCTCGATATACTTTGGCTTTGGAGCAGCCACCTAATAGTTTGTTAGTACTATTCTTTTTGACCTTGATAGGGGTTAATGAAAACGTACCTTAATCTTGGTGGCTCCCTAAAGAAAAAACGATGTTAGTGGACTCAATTATTTGACCTTAATATCGGTGCCATGCTTACCTTTACGAGCTTCTCATACGTAGTCATTTGCCCGTTTATTGAGTTTGTTTTGGTTGGGATTGGTGATAATATCATCATCATGGCCTTCAAATATTCAGCCTTTTTTTTTCTTCCGAGCCAAACGGGTGTTCCCAAAACGGAAGCGGTTAGGCAGCGTTGGGTGGCGTCGAGATAAACAAAAAACTCAAGTGTAAATAAAAGGATACACAGGTTACAACCGGTACTACCCAATAAAACAATGGCTGGAGCTAAGAAGAGAAAGCAACAGGCTGAAGAGGATCATGTGGCTCCCGAGGGAAAGAGACAGGCAAGTGAAGAAGGTGGTAGACCATCTTCTACAATCATCGGTATCTCTAGATCTATAGCGGCCTGCCAAAGGTGTCGTCAGAAAAAGACCAAATGTGATCAGAAATTCCCAAGCTGTGCTAAATGTGAAAAAGCTGGTGTGCCCTGTGTTGGATTGGACCCTGCTACGGGGAGACAAGTACCAAGATCATATGTCATATATCTTGAGGATAAAGTCAACAATTTGGAAGCTCTGCTGAAACAACATGGAATAGATCCCACACCTGGAATATCAAATCATTCATCCCCAGCAAGCTTAGCCCGTACACCAACATCAACATCACAGGCTGCTGTCAATGCTAAATCAATCAAGATGGAAAAAGATGATGGATCAATTCAATCTAGTATGGATCTTGCAGTACCTTCAACAAGTGACAATGGATTATCATTTTATATCGGTGATTCTTCAGGTATATCATTTGCTAAACTGTTGTTCACTGCAGTCAATTTCAATCCAGGAACTATCAATGAGAATAACTCTATTACAACTAGAGGTCCAGCTGAAGAACCAAGTCAAAGTTCAATAACAGGATTTCCTATAAAACCAACAGCTGAGTTTTTCCTTAAAACTTTTTTTGAACAATCAAATTCTCAATTACCCATTCTACATAGAGAACATTTCATTGATAATTATTTTAAACCTGTTTATGGCAATTTATCTTCGAATATAACGTTGGCTTCAAATTACACAAAAATGAACCTTGATACATCACCAATTGAAGAACACAATACTTGGTTTTATATTCACAACACCACCAATCCTGAAACTACCCCTTCAGAGTTTCATAAACCATTGTTTTTCTTGAATATGATTTTTGCTATTGCCTCGTCTGTGAATTTGTTACAATATAATGCGAAAATATCAAACTCATACAAATTAGAAGCAATGAAGTATATCGATTCAATTTATACTTCTCCAGATAGATTGGAATGTCTACAAGGATTGTTATTATTGACTTTGTATTCTATAATGAGACCTTCAACACCTGGTGTTTGGTATGTTTTAGGGACAACTTTAAGACTTTGTGTTGATTTAGGACTTCATACAGAAAAATTAAACAATCAATTTACTCCATTTGTTAAAGATTTAAGAAGAAGATTGTTTTGGTGTGCATATTCATTAGATCGTCAAATATGTGTCTATTTAGGAAGACCTTTTGGTATACCTGAGGAAAGTATATCAACTAAATTCCCAGTGGAATTAGATGATTGTTTAATAAACCCCAATGAAGAACATGATTTCACAAATACGTCAAATTCATTACCAACTTATAAAATCATTTCTACAAATTTTTTCAGAATACGGAGATTACAAGCTGAAGTTTTACAAGTGTTATATTTTACGTCATCTCTTTTACCAAGATTTTATACAAATTTAAATGATTGGAAATCTAACATTGATAATAGGTTAGAAAATTGGTTCAAAACAATTCCTCTCAAAACTTCAAGAAAATCAAACTGTGATTTTAATTTTGAATTTTTCAAATTAAATTATTATCATACAAAACTTTTACTCTTTGGTATAACTCCAAAAAATAATAAGGTTGATAATAAAGCTATCAAGATCATATTTGAATCTTCAAAGGGAATGATTATGTGCTATGCAGAATTTTTCAAATCGAAAACAATTAATTACACTTGGGCTGCAGTACATAATTTATTTATGGCTGGTACATCATTTTTTTATTCAATTTTCCATTCAAATGAAAAATTAATTGAGTTTCAAGAATTTGAAGAAACAATTGGTATTGTTACAAAGATTTTAAACTCCTTAACTGAAAGTTGTGATGCTGCTTCTCCATGTGTTGAAATATTCGAAATTTTATCATTGGCAATGATTAAATTAAAATTTGAAAACACTTCAAGTGATGATCAATCTTCTTCAAAGCAATTTGAAGATATAGATAGATTTTTCGATCAATTGAATAAAATAACGGATCCAAACAATAACGATTCACACGTTTTCAAAGATTTCCAATATTCTTCAGTTTTTGATGATACAACACCAGAAGATTATTATGATAATCAAAATTTCCAAAGTTTATCAACACCTCCCACAACAACATTTGCAGAAACTGCAACACAGGCTGATCATGAACAGCAAAGAATATTTGATATGATAACTAGAGTATCTAGTGACACGATTTGGGATCAATTTTTTGGGAACAGTGGGTTTTAATAAGTATATTAAACTTGACTCATTTTTTGTAGGATATCGATATTCTCCTTTTCCGTAATAGTATCAGAATTGGGAAATTTAACATCAATAAGCATGATATTTTTACCATTGTATAAACCGTAAATATCAACTAATGTACCCATATATGCGATTTCAGGATTTGAAATTGAACGATCTTCATCTAAAGTGAGTTTGATTACTCCATTTGGATCTCTTGAGAATATATTCAAGGATTGAACTGTGATTGTTCCTTCCATTGCATTATATTCCAATACCACTCCAAACACTCGAACTTTAACCACATGGTTCTCCTTATAATGTAATTTGATTTGAGAAATGTCAGTTACTAAATGCATTGTTGACATTTACGCGTAATAGTAGAAAAGATGGCCAAAAAAAATTTCAGAAAAAAATCACAACATCAAAAAAAAATATATCCTCATCAAAACATGTTTTCCAAAAGGTTTTTCACAACTTTTAAACCTGGTGATGTTGTTTTATTACGATCAGTGGTTCGTGGTGATAAAATATGGTTATCTAAACCTTTGGAATTCGGTGGTAAGACTGATGTAAATAACGGTTCAATTAACCATGATAAATTATTCAATCTTAGGTCAAGAAGCATATTGAAATCCACAAATGGTAAATCATCATATATTGCAACATTAGCAACTACTGAGGACTACATAACTTTGGGTCAAAGAGATGCTCAACCAATCTACCCTTATGATGCAGCTGCTATAGTGACATTAGCTGATTTACATTATGATTTCCCAGAATTAACAAATGATAATCAATTGGTCGGATCACCAATACAAATCTTGGAGGCTGGTACTGGTCATGGGTCATTGGCATTAGCCATCTGTTCAAGATTACATCCAACAAATTGTTTTTTGCAAAAATTTAACGTTAGAGGTGGAATATTACATTCGATTGATTGTAATACAAATCATTCTAGAAGAGGTGAGATTACATTGGAACATTTTAAAAGAGGGATGTATAGAGATGATGTAAAGTTCCATCTTGCAGAATCACCTGTGGATTGGCTTCAAAATCATAGTGAAGGATGGAAATTGCTTGAAAAACATGATGAATCTGAAAGCTTGGAAGATAAAGAAGGATTTTTAAGTGCAGCTTTCCTAGATATGCCAGAAATTTCTTCCAATGTTTCACAAATTTCCAAAAATTTAAAACAAGATGCATCATTAGTTATCTTTTGCCCTTCAGTAACTCAAATATTGGAAGTTATTAAAACCATTAAAGATAGTGAAGGTGAAATTAAACTTTCACATATTAGAACCATTCAATTAGCACCTGGTATGGGTGGTGGATTACAAGATTGGGATGTTAGATTTACACATATCAGAGCTTCAAACGAAGAAGGAATAGTTTGTCGACCAAAAGTTGCATCAAGAGTTGTTGGAGGTGGATTCGTGGCCATTTTTAAAAAACTACCAAATGATGCTCAAATACGGACAAATAAATTTGAATGAATTCATCAAGTGTAACCCAATTTACATTATAAAACAACTAAATAAAAAGAAAACTAATTTGTAAAAACCGAAAAAATAATAATAATAATGACCTATGACCATGACAACTTAAAATACACGTTTTGAACGTTTCTTGTTTTTCAACAAAACTTTTTGTTTAACAGCTTCTTCTTCTGATTCTGATTCTGATTCTATATCCATTTCTTCATCACTTTCAACCTCTTCGGATTCTATTTCTTCATCTTCAACTCTTTGTTCTCTAGCTTCTTGTTTAGCCAATTTTCTTGCAATTTCAACTTCTCTCATCTTCAATAATTCAGGATTACTTTCAACCAGTTTCTTATCAAGAGCAATTTGTCTTTCTTTATTACCTTTCATTCTATTCTTGTAAAATGCTCTTTCACGTTTTTGTCTAATTTCTTCAACTCTAGCCATAGCTTTCAAAGTTGTGGCCACCAAATCTCTATTATAACGAACTGGAACATTTCTTCTAGCACTGAATGTTAAAGTAGAATCAACAGCCAATTCTTTACCAGCAGCTTTTCTGAAAGCTTTAGTCCATTTCAATTTTCTTGGGTTACGACGTTGTTTGAAAGCTTTATGACATTTGGAACGACAGAATCTGAATTCTTTAGCGTCATTACGCACAAACATTATACCATGACCAGGGTATACTGGAGAAGAGCAGAAATGACATGAATAGATTCTCATTTTGTCGTTACTTCTATCTCTTGTGAAATGCTAAAAAAAAAAAGTATGTGATCTCTCATATTAAAATTTTTCTAATAATTTTTTTTTTTTTCTTTTCCTCATCGCGCTCGCTCAAAACCATTTCCTGATATGGATATTGCCTATTATGGATGAGTTTCAAAAAAGTTCATCGAGAAAAAAAAGATTAATTGAAAAGTCATTGAAATATTGAGATCTATTCCATTTTCCTGGTATCTAAACCTCAACTTCTCATCGCATCATGGCTCCACAATCCATCGATATCCCTTCTCTCCCTATCCCAGGTGAGAAACAGCAACCTCCTCAACAGATAACTTTTGAACAACAACAACAACAACAAAATGAATCATCATCATCATCAACTCCACAACAAGGTACCATAGATTATTACTTTGATCAAACACTTACAACTCTTGGTAACCATCCTATCCTAACAGGTCTCGGTGGGTTTGCACTTGCATATATTGTCGCTGGTCGTTTTAAATCAAATCAACCAGGTATAAATGGTAAAGCTTTCCATAAAGGTGGATTTGGACCAAAAATGACTGCAAAAGAAGCTTTACAAATCTTGAATTTAAGAGAAACTACATTAACTAAAAAAAGATTAAAAGAAACACATAGAAAAATCATGTTGGCAAACCATCCTGATAAAGGTGGTAGTCCATATGTTGCTACAAAGATTAATGAAGCTAAAGATTTTTTGGAAAAAAGAGGTATTAAGAAATAAAACAATGTAAATAGTTAGATAGATCACTTTGCCACAATTGAAACAACATCTTCATCATCTACTGGATGATTTAATCCACATTTTTGAGGATTATGCTTCGTAGATGAACCCCATACAAATGCATACTTAAATTGATTTTTGAAATCTTTATGAATAGAATTACAAACATCTTCAATTGTACTGTTATTTCTAACCACTAGTGGATCATTAAAATTCACTGCAACCCCTCTTCTCTTTGTATATAGTTTCAATAAATCAAGTTGAAACCATATTTCTTCAATAACATCTTGTATTCCAAGATCCATTTCACAACTCATAACAACTGTATTTGGTTCTCTTGCAATTCTATCAGTTTCCTCTAATGAAACTGCATCAATCTTGTTATAAACATAAAGACATTTGATATAACTTCTATGTGAATCATTTATAATATCTATGAAATCTTCAATTGTGACATTTTCATCTCTAATCAAGACATCTGCATTATGGATTTTATAATCTCTTAAAATACCTTGAACCATTTTTTCATCAAGATTCTTAGGTGGAGAAGTATAACTAAATTTAACACCACCTGAAGGTTTTGGTTTGAAATAAATGTTTGGTTTTGGTTTATTTAATCTTATACCAACACTTTCCAGTTCTTTTTCCAAAATTTGTCTTTGTTCTGAACTTTTAGTGGCATCTAAAACCATAACAATGATATCACTAGTTTTAGCAGTTGCAACAACTTGACGACCACGACCTTTACCTTCAGATGCACCACTAATAATACCTGGTAAATCCACAATTTGAATTTCAGCACCTTGATATTCCAATACACCAGGAACAGATGTTAAAGTTGTGAAAGCATAACTTGCAACTTCTGATCTTGTTTTGGTGACTTTTGATAAAAATGAAGATTTACCCACAGATGGGAACCCAATCAATACAACTCTTGCATCACCACTTTTACTAACTTCAAAACCTTGACCTGGAGAAGAAGATGAACCTGGTGGAGGTTCTAATAATTGTTGACGATATCTTGCTAATTTACCTTTAAGTAAACCAATATGATATTCGGTGGCCTTGTTTTTCTGAGTACGAGCCAATTCCTCTTGGATTTGTTGGATTTTTTCGCTGAATTGTGTTAGTAAATTAACCTTAAGCTGAGAATAGAATCTTTCACTTACACAATACCCATTTTTCACTAATAATACACTTCAACAACCTTTAATTTTAGTTATATTATGGATCTTTTTTTTTTCTTCCATGTAAAGCACATCGCTTCAAACCGTTTTTTTTCCAACGCGAAAAAAAAAAACCATCGAAAACTTTTGAAGGCGAAATCAACGAAACAACTACCAAAACAATTTAAGCGATATCAATCCAAAAATGCAAGCACCAGTTGTGTTTATGAGTATGTTACCATTGAAATTGATACTTCTCCTAGTCATACTAACCTTTTAGACACCTCTTCTGAGAGGCAAACGGGTCGTCAAGCTCAAATATCAAATATCACAGCTGCTAAAGCAGTTTCAGATATCATTAGAACATGTCTTGGTCCAAAAGCTATGTTAAAGATGTTATTAGATCCAATGGGTGGTATTGTCTTGACTAATGATGGACATGCCATTTTAAGAGAAATTGATGTTGCCCATCCAGCTGCTAAATCAATGATTGAATTGAGTAGAACTCAAGATGAAGAAGTTGGTGATGGTACAACCACTGTTATAATATTAGCTGGTGAAATTTTAGCTCAAACATTCCCATACATTGAAAAAAACATTCATCCAGTCATTATTATCCAAGCTTTAAAACAAGCTTTAAGTGATGCCTTGGAAATTATTCATCAAGTTTCAAGACCAATTGATATTGAAAATGAACCTGCAATGATTAAATTGATTAGTGCATCAATTGGTACTAAATATATTAGTAAATGGTCAGATTTGATGTGTTCATTAGCTTTAAAAGCTGTCAAGACTGTATTAATTGATGATGGTTATGGTCATAAAGAAATTGATACTAAAAGATATGTTCGTATTGAAAAACTTCCAGGTGGTGAAATTGAGGATAGTGAAGTTTTACAAGGTGTGTTATTAAACAAAGATGTTACACATCCAAAGATGAAGAGATATATAGAAAATCCAAGAATTATATTATTGGATTGTCCTTTAGAATATAAAAAAGGTGAATCACAAACAAATATTGAAATTACTAAAGAGGAAGATTGGAGTAGAATTTTACAAATTGAAGAAGATCAAGTTAAACAATTGTGTGAAACTATTTTAAATTTCAAACCAGATTTAGTTATAACTGAAAAAGGTGTTTCAGATTTAGCACAACATTATTTATTAAAAGGTGGTGTTACTGCATTAAGAAGAGTTAAAAAATCTGATAATAACCGTATATCAAGAGCTACAGGTGCCACTATTGTTAATAGAGTTGAAGATTTACGTGAATCAGATGTTGGTACAAATTGTGGATTATTTAAAGTTGAACAAATTGGAGATGAATATTTTTCATTTTTAACAAAATGTTCAAATCCATTAGCTTGTACAGTTATGTTACGTGGTCCATCAAAAGATATTTTAAATGAAATTGAAAGAAATTTACAAGATGCAATGGCTGTTACACGTAATGTTATTTTTGAACCAAGTTTATCACCAGGTGGAGGTGCCACTGAAATGGCCGTTTCAGTTAAATTATCTGAAAAGGCTAAAACTATTGAAGGAGTTCAACAATGGCCATATCAAGCCGTTGCAGATGCTTTTGAAGTTATTCCAAGAACTCTTATACAAAATGCTGGTGGTAATCCAATCCGTATATTGTCTCAATTAAGAGCAAAACATGCTAAAGGTGATTATACATTTGGTATTGATGGTGATAAAGGTAAAGTTGTTGATATGAATTCTTATGGTATTTGGGAACCAGAAGTTATTAAACAACAAAGTATCAAGACTGCTATTGAAAGTGCATGTTTGTTGTTAAGAGTTGATGATATTGTTAGTGGTGTTCGTAAACAAGAATAATAAATATATTATTCCTCCATTTCTTGATCTTCCTCTTCCTCGTCCACCTCTTGCTGAGGGAAATGAGTTTGTACTATTTGTAAAATATCTTCGATTTCTTGTTCAGAAAATCTTTGATCACATTCTTCCACGATGGAATATAAATTAACTAATGAATAAGGTGCAGAATTTATAATTTGTAATTTTTCCACTTTTTCCAATTTATATTGGGATAAATCCTTCATTGCTTGAGTTATATTGTCGACTGTTTGTAATGCAGTTGGACTCTTGGATAGATAAGAAGTGACATCTCTTGATATACTTTCTAAATTTGGGTTATAGGCTCTTTTTTTCTTAGATTCTTTGGTATTATTGTTCCAGTTGTTTTGAGATTGGATCTCTATTAGATGTTGGTTGACTTCAAAGTTTGAGAGTAGTTTTTCTCTTTCTATTTCGATCTAGAGGTGTTAGAAGGGGTTTCACTCTATAAGTCTATAGTCACATACCTTCATCTTGAGCTCATCACCTTTCAATTACAGGTATAAATGAAAACATAAGTGAAATAAAAAAAATAAAATGTCATGTGACCCAGAGCCCCCTAACCACTTCCCAAAGCAGACGAGCCCAGGCACGTGGAGCAGTTGTATGAGAAGCAGCAGCATTAGCAGCCATCACCATCAAAACAGTTATAACGGTGAAGGAATCCCAGTGTCTCTTTTAACTATATTCTATCTGAGATCAAAGGCCCACAATGAAGTTCGGAGAGCATCTCAAGAGCTCTCTCATCAGAGACTACAACTTCTACTACATCAGCTACGACGACCTCAAGAAGGAATTGAAATCAGGATTGAAATCAAATGGTAACAAATGGTCCACTGAGTTGGAGGAAAACTTTTTAACCAGTCTAGAGGCTGAACTGGACAAGATCTACACCTTCCAGAAAGTGAAAGGTGCTGAAATCACAAGAAGAATCAAGGACTCGGAACAATCTGTTAATGAAGTGATTGGTTCAATTGATACGGAGAATCCACCTTTGGAACAAGACTTTGAAGATTTAGAGGAAGAATTGAGTGATGTTATTGCAGATGTTCATGATTTAGCCAAATTCACAAGATTAAACTATACTGGGTTCCAAAAAATCATTAAAAAGCATGATAAACAAACTGGTTGGAATTTAAAACCAATTTTCCAAGTTAGATTAGATGCTAAACCTTTCTTCAAAGAAAATTATGATTCAATGGTTGTTAAAATCTCAACTTTATATGATTTGGTTAGAACTAGAGGTAATCCTGTTAAAGGTGATTCTGCCGCTGGTGGTTCTCAACAAAATTTCGTTCGTCAAACTACAAAATATTGGGTTCATCCTGATAATATTACAGAATTGAAATTAATCATTTTAAAACATTTACCAGTCTTGGTCTTCAATACTAATAAAGAATTTGAAAGAGAAGATTCTGCAATTACATCTATCTATTATGATAATAAGAATTTAGACTTGTATTATGGTAGATTAAGAAAAGATGAAGGTGCTGAAGCTCATAGATTAAGATGGTATGGTGGTATGTCTTCTGATACTATTTTCGTTGAAAGAAAAACTCATAGAGAAGATTGGACTGGTGAAAAATCTGTCAAGGCAAGATTCCCATTAAAGGAAAAATATGTTAATTCATTTATGAAGGGTGATTATACTGTTCCACAAGCTTTTGAAAAAATGAGAAAAGATGGTAAAAAATCAATTAAAGAAATTGAAAATTTGGAAGCTTTAGCAATGGAAACTCAATATACCGTTTTAAAACAAAAATTAAGACCTGTTGTTAGATCTTTTTATAATAGAACTGCATTTCAATTGCCAGGTGATGCAAGAGTTCGTATCTCTTTAGATACTGAATTAACAATGGTTAGAGAAGATGATTTCGATGGTGTTGATAGAACTAAAGGTAATTGGAGAAGAATGGATATTGGTGTTGATTGGCCTTTTAATCAAGTTGCTCCAAAAGATATAGAAAGATTCCCATATGCAGTTTTAGAAGTTAAACTACAAACTCAATTAGGTCAAGAACCTCCAGAATGGGTTAGAGATTTGATTTCATCACATTTAGTGGAGGCTGTTCCTAAATTTTCAAAATTCATTCATGGTATTGCAACTTTATTACCTGAACGTGTTGATTTACTTCCATTTTGGATTCCTCAAATGGATGTTGATATTAGAAAACCAATGTTGCCTAATGAAATTGGTATTCATAGAATCCATAACAATTCAAATACAAACACTTCAAGTGGTGAATATATGGATGAAGAAGAATTGGCTGGTTCACAATTTGGTGCTATAAATCAAGGTCAATCAAGTTCTGAACCAAACACTGCATCAAATGAACATGCTCCTTTATTAATAAGTAATTATTCAGGTGCCACAAGAAACAATAAAAAAACAACTGTTTTTACATCAATAATGGATAAATTTAACTATTGGTTTACAGATGAAAATACTTATAAAGTGAATCCAAATACTGTTTTTGAATCAAAATTTTCAGCTCCACCTGGTAAAAAAATTTGTGTTCCAGTAAGAGTGGAACCAAAAGTTTATTTTGCCACTGAAAGAACATTTTTAAGTTGGATATCAATTGCTTTGATTTTAAGTGCCACTACAACTTCTTTATTAACTTATGGTGATAAAGTTTCATTAGCTGCTTCTGTTGGATTTTTCATAACTACTGTTTTAACTATTATTTATGCTTCAATCATGTATGTTTGGAGAGTTATAAACATTAGATCAAAAGTTGCAGCTCATTATGATGACAAGTATGGTCCAACTGGTATTTGTGTTTGTTTAGCATTATCCGTTTTCTTTACATTTTTGTTTAGAATACTGTGAAAGGGAAAACAAACGAGTAATACAAAGACATATATATAATGTACACTAATATCTAATGAATAATATCTGGTCCCTTGAATGTGGCTTTTTCTCAATGTTCTTTTTTTTTCCTGTAGTTATGGATACATAATTTCATGCATTGTTGACACAAAAACGTCAAACAATTCAAGAAAGAAAAAGACAAATGATACACAGATTCAAGATACATTAAACACATTGAGCACATCAAAGTGGTTACAGCTCTTCACTCACTTGATATTTTTTTTGGCAATGGTTGATGAGAGTTATCTGGGGAATAACATGCAATTAGGGGAATATGATGCTAACAATGAAAGAATAAGCTATATGAGAACACCAATAATCAACAACTCCAAATTGTGGAACTCAAGTTATGAGCCTTCACCTATTGCTCCAAATAATCTCAACTCACCTGCTGCTGCTAATGTTACACCAAATAATATCACAGATTCAAATTATCATGAGTCAAGATCTAAATTAAGACAATCTTTCCCATTATATTCTAATATCACTACCGGTCATGAGCCAAATGCTGTTTCAACACCTATTTTGAGCTATAAACATTCACATATGCAGTATAATTTGAATGAACAAACTGCATCAAATAATACACCACTTTTAACTGCACCAGTTCCACCACCAGGTTTTTTCACAGAATTTGATCTTAATCAACAATTGACACCAAATTTCACAGCATCTGGAATCACATTCCATAAATCTCAGCAACAACAACAACAAGGTGGTGTTATTCCTCCTGAATTCTTATATTCAATGCCACCACAAGAACAATTCCCAGCAACATTTGATCCAAGATCAGCTGCAAATATGCCACATAAAGAAAAAGTTAATGATTGGATCACAAAAGTTCCAATATATTGTTTAGCAGATGGGCAATTATGGTATAGTGAATGTTATCCAGGTGTTGTACCAGCTTCAAGTTCTATTTCCACAGAAGATGAGTCAGTTGATGATTTGGATATTTTCAATTATAATCAACGTTTACTTGGAAATGAGTTTGATTATGATGAACAATTATTTGTTGATAATGAAGATGTTTTGGAATTCCAAGCAAGAAGAATCACTAGATATGTGAAAAAAATCTATAAAATGGATTCTTCTGAGCATGTTGTTAAAGGAGATAAACAATATATCAACAACATTGATCACACTCCATTACAACTGATGCTATATGATCAATCTGATTCAAATATTGAAATCACCAACACTAGTTACAATTTAAACTTGACTGATGCCTTTGATCAAATCCATAGAAAAAACTTGAAATATCAATATGATGAAGATGGAGATTTAATTGAACCTGATCACAAACATGTTGACCTTTTAAAAGACCATCCACCTCCTACAAAGTCAAAAGCTATTTTCTCAGAGGCATTAGCAGCAATGGGAGCTCCGCGTACAAGATCAACACCTAGAGGAATTTCAGCAGGAGATTCAAGGTATAGAGTTTAACATTAATTCAACATGTTCTTGATCAAAATCGTGTAGATATTCGCGAAGTTTTTTGCGAAAAAGTTTTGACGTTTTTATTTTTGTACCATTTGGCATAACCAAAGCCTATTCCGGCACTAACGAAAAAAAAAAAATATTGAAAACGAAATAAAACTCATCAAGTCAATCACATTAAAGAAACACTTTAAACCCAACTTTATCATGTCAGGTGTTACTCAAAACTCTACGGTGCTGTTGAACCGTCTATTTACATTAAAGGAAAGTTCACCATTACTTTTAATCCTGGATACAATAGCTCAATCATCTTTTTATTTGGTTCAAGAATTCGTTCATAATGCTCCAGATAATACAAATATAATTTTTGTTTCATTCGAAACTATTCATAAGCCAAAGTTTGCAAATGTATTCATTGAAGCTTATGATATCCCATTAAAGAAGTTGGTTGAAACATTAAACACTCATTACGATCCATCAAAGAAGAACTTGGTGATTATAGATTCAATAAATTATATCGCAACTGAATATTTATCACAATTCATAACAACCATAATGAAACCAAATCTAACGGTTATTACAACTTTACATACATCGCTCCCAGAGGCTGATGTTAATCCACAATTCAACAACTATCCAACTTCACACAAATTGCTATCATATATTGCATCTTCTATATTTGAGATAATACCTACTTTTGAAGATGATGAAGAATTAGAGAATCAATTGAATAAATTAAACATTGTCAAAAACATGAACAATGCTGTTTTCCAAATCAATTTGATTAATCGTCGAAAATCAGGTCGCTCTTTATCTTACAAATTTGAGATCAATACACTAAACCATGAATATAACTTTGTTTTACCTACAGATCCAAATGAGAATAACCAACCAATGGATTCACAATCCTTATTGAAAGGTTTAACTACATTCAATTTAACAACTTCTGACAAACAAAAATTGGCAAAGGATCAAGTTGAATTACCATATCTTGATGCGCAATCCTTCAATTCTGGAGGTGCTATTGTCTATGAGTTCGAAAAAGATGATGATTATGATGAAGAAGATCCTTACGAAGACCCATTTTAAATCAAACAAATGTTTTAATATACACAATGATAACCGTGTCATTACCATAGTTGGGTTAAACCTTCCCAGTTTTGTTGCTTCCTTCTATTCCAGTAACTGTCCTCTCCTCTAATAACTTCATAATCCATTTCTTCTTCTCCAGCCTTCAAAAAGAAGGAAGGTTTATGTACTTGATTGGCATCACTTAAAACTTTTCTTCTATCACGTTGCATTTGCTCAACTTCTAGTTTTAACGATTCTGCCTTTTTAATGTCGCCATTCTCATAAGCTTGAACATCGGGTCTAAATCTTGAGTCTGTAAAAGGAATGAAGCCTTTCTCTATATCTGTTATTTCACTTAAATTGGCAGTGAAAGGACCAAACCCATATTTTTGTTCAAAGCCTTTCAATAATGGTGAAACTTCCCAAATTTTAACATTCATATCCTGGTCTTTTGAGCTTTGAATTGATAACTCAGAAGTCCATTTACCATTCACAAACAAATCATGAGCATGACCTTTTTCACCAAATACTTTTATTAAAACTTCTTCAGATTTACTTCCTGAAAAAAACCCTCCGCTTGGTTTCTTAAACTCAATAACACTCTTCAAACCAATTGAACTTGAAATTGAAATTGAATTAGCAGGCTCTGTATATCTATCCCCAGCAATAATGTTTTTCAATAACGTTGTAGGTTGTTGCCATTTATAAACCTCGCCTGTAGTTTTAAAAGACAATGTCACAACACCTTTATTAATCAATTCAACTGATTTACCCCAAAATTTTTGTTCAGGATTCAAACAAAATGAAATTTCCCAGTCTTTGGATTCACAATGAACAGCAAAAATTTGAGGTTTGTGATGAATCTTTTCAGCAATAAATCTATATCCCATATCTTCTTTCACCAATTCAAAAGTTTCACCTAATATTGGATTAAATGGTTTTCTCAGGTTCCTTTCTTTAGGTCTCATTGCACCTAGATTTGAAATTGCAAAAGATGCAATTTTAAGGATTTTAATGTCATTGTTGGTCTCATTTACAGCTTCATTTAATAAATTTGAATATTCAAACGTTTCTGAAATTTTTTGTAGAATAGTTATTGGCTCATTTGATGTTACCGGCATTGAAATTGTAGACAAATCTTTACCAACGTTCTTTCTCAAGAATGACAAAAGACTTGGTGGGGTTGATGTTGCTAATTTGATATCATTTCTTCTCTTCACTGGGTTCAAAGGTAATGGTGAAAGGTCATTGTCAAGTTCTAAGGTGTCCACTCTTTTTGTTGGTAATCCGCCATCAATTGAAACATCAGAGGATGATGATGAAGATAAATCAACTTGGTAGCTTGCTGATCTATTTCCTTGTTTAGCTGTGGGTAGTAGTAAAACATGATTATCGATTGATGATTCCTCATCATAATCATCATTCCCACCAGTAGCTCCCGTTATATTATCAATTTCATCATAAGGTTCTAGTGCATCGAAAAACTCTTGACTGAATATAGATGTTGCAGTTGGTGATATATAACCAGCTCTTGTTGTGGAAGATTTCTCAGCATGTTTGGATTGGTTTGTCAATAACGTTTTCACATATAATGAAAGATCCTTCAACTGATCTTTTGTATCCGATAATGATTGTTGGTCCAAATTAGACTCTAATGATTGGAAACGTTTGCTTAGTTGGTCGATCTTTGAGTTTATTGAATTCAACTGTTCATCTTTAACTTCTTCATTCAACTCCTTAATGTTAGAAACTTGTGTGTGGCCTGTTGAAGGTGGTGGTGGTGGTGGTGGTGGTGCATGGGATGGTGGTACCACTGTTGCCGATGAGCTACTAATACCGGTATTAGGACCTGTGCTGTTGGTACTATTAAACTTGATGAAGTTCAATGCATTGATCCAATTATCCCAATCTTCTTTGTTCAAGGTCTTCAAAGTCCAAATTTCCATACCAGAATCTATTATAAATGTGTTTTCATCTTTGAAAGCAGATATGGTGGCTAAATTGACCGGCATTTCACCCCTGGTTTTCAAACTGTTTTCATTCATGTAATAGCTTAAAGTGTTATACTTGAAGTTCAATATAAAAAATCTTTTGGTGAACCCTTGTAACTTCTTTCTTTTCTTCTTTAAAAGAAACCCTTGAAGATATTGACCTTTATTTGGATGAATTTGACCATGAGATGGTAAATTTAAAGATGAAGATGAAGAGGATAATTGTGGTCTGGTGGTATTTTCATTGGAATCCAAAAAGAACTTGTTGAACAATACTTTTTTGGAATAACTTTTAGAAAATGTGTTGTCAAAAATAAAAGCAAAGACACCGCCCTTTTCCACTTTGAATTCACTTTTGAACAATTGGTTTCCATTCAAAGTACCGAAAGCATGGACTTTTGCCAAAGCTGATTGCTTCAATTTGTCTTCCAATGACAGAGTGGAATTTGATCTTTTACGACCCAATGAAGTGGATGAGCTGTTATTGCTCTCCGAGACATCACCCTGTGGTCTCAGAGCAGGAGAGTTTGAAGCTGAGTAGGACTCTGAGGTCAATGATCTGTAGACGCTGAAGCTGATGGATCTCTTGATGGGTTTCAACTGGAATATGACCGTTGAGTTGTCAGGAACATGGATCCACTTGACGACAAATGACTTTGAGTGGACGTCGATGGTCTCCATGGCGGGCTGTACTCCAATTGGCTTCTATCCACTTTGATCACTCTGTTCTGTGGTGGTGAAACGTGAGTATCAACTCCATCGCGTTGTTAACAATTCCATCAACAAACTCCCAAACCAAAAAAATAAACAGAATGCCCCAAATCAGGAAACCATCCAGACACCACAGACTAGCCCCCTGTCGGGTCGGGTATTCATCGGACTTAGACCATACATTCATAGACTTCCCAGTCTAGTCCCATATGAACTGGGGCTTGATGCCACAATTCGCGTTTTGATGATGAGTTTGATTGAAATTCTGATCAGAACTTGATTAAAAATGATTCAAGAATTACACAATTTTTTGAGCACTTTGATAAAGTTTGATTTGGAGTTTTACACAGTCCGTGCGATAGAAAGGCTCCGCTGAGTAAACTTCACGACATGTCAAAAACTGTGGATTCTAATTGTATGTCACATTGCAACTGCCCGATGAAATGATGGTGTACGGTGGTGGTGGATTTTACTTTTGATTATGGCTCTCTGTGGTAACATTCTTTTACAATTCATATATAAAGACACCATTCAAGCCTTTTTTCAACTTTTATTTTCCAACAGAGCCTGTCAACCCCAGAAGCTCTACATTATTATAATTATCCAATATGACAAAGTGTGCCAATTGTGAAGCTGAAAAGACCCCAATGTGGCGCAAAACGCTTGATATAGAAACTAAAGCGGTTCTTACTCTATGCAATGCTTGTGGGATATACTACAAAACCAAAGGTTGCCATCGTCCAAAGTTGTTAATTTCCAAAAAGAATATACTTAGTGTATCAGAGTTATTTGAGAAATTAGCTGATGAGAATGAACAGAAGAATGTAGATTATGACAAGTCTGCTGCTACTACTGTGGCTGGTGAGGACAGGAATCCAAAAATATTGGTTAAGAATGATATCAAATTAGAGGATTTGAACATAATAAGGTGCTCAAATTGTGAAAACATAAACACTTCAATTTGGAGAAGGGATGATAATGGGAAATCCATATGTAATGCTTGTGGTCTGTTTTTTAAGAAGAAAGGGTACCACAGAGCTGTGAAGAAGAGTAATGAAGATATGTTTTTGTCCATTGATGAGAATTTGATACGATTTAACAGAATCAAAAGACGGAATAGGAGCTCTTCAAGTGAGTCTTCAACATCAGCATCGACCAAGAGAAGAAGAGAACTTCGAGCAACTTCTGACGCTTTAGATTCCAACGTTATTGATTCTTCACCAGAGACTTCCAGTGCTCAACCAGAAAGCCACACAGTCCTTTCCAATAACAGATCTCCTAGCATCTCAAATGATGGACCAGAAAGTCCAGACTTGAAAAATCATGACTATACCATTGGAAATTACAGATACGACCTCAGTACTTTCAAACCTCCAGAGCTCAGTCCTGATCCTCTCGGATACAGGCTCCCTAGAATAGAGGCATCAAAGAACTTTTCAGTCAAACTGCCACCTATATCCTCGATTTTAAATCTCAACAAATTGCAGGAATGAAAATACACTTTATATTGGTCCGTTAATATCCGTGTAGTTGAAAACGCTCCTAACCATATATATAATTTCGCGAATTCAACAGTGTGTTGAAGAAAAAAATTAGCATCGACAATTGAATCAACAATATTGCAAAAACGTTAACAAAAGTATTGACAACATTTTCATTCAGATCAAATGGATGTTTATGACCAATTCATAGATCCCACAAGTGTATCACACTCGGTGGCTTGTAACTTCACAAGCTTGGAGTCTAAAGATTTAATTGTTGTTAAAAATACTCTTCTTCAAATCTTCAAAGTCAAAAATGGGAAATTAGTGTTGATAAATGAGTTTCAATTGAACGGTAAAGTTATCGAGATCAAACCAGCATTACTACCAAACTCGAAATATGATCAATTATTGATCTTAACCAAATTTGCTAAGTTATCAATTGTTTCATTTGATTTTGAACACAATTCGATTCAAACAAATTCATTACATTACTATGAATCTGAATTTTCATCCAAAACAATAAGTCAACTAGATGAATCAAGTTTAAGAGTCGACCCAAATAATAACTCTTCTTTGGTGTTTTATAATGATATATTGGCGTTCTTACCTTTCAAACAAGATGAGGAAGAAATTGAAATTGATGATACTAGAATTTTAGATAAAGATCGTGAAATATTTGATAAATCAATTATTGTACCTGTTCATAAGCTTGAAAGTACAATAACCAAAATCATGGACTGTGATTTCCTTTTCAACTATAGAGATCCAACTTTGGGGATATTATACCGTACAGATCTAACATGGGCAAGTGATTTATCCAAAAAAAAAGATGTTGTAAATTTTGTTGTCTTGTCATTAGATTTAGCAAATGATTCATCAACCCCAATATTACAGGTTGAAAACCTACCTTATGATTTATGGGATGTTAAACCAATGCCAGACCCAATAAATGGTGCATTGCTGATTGGTTGTAATGAAATCATTCACGTTGATAACTCGGGTAATACAAAGGGGATTGGTGTCAATCTTTACTATCCAGATTGCACTGACTTCAAACTAATTGATCAATCAGATTTGAATATTTTTTTGGAAAACTCAAAAATTGAAGTCATTACAAGAAATGATGTTTTAATAATTGATGAATCAGGTAATTTCTACAATTTACATTTCACAATCGATGGTAAGGTTGTCAAAGACTTGAATATTACTAGAATCTCAACAAAGCTTCCTATAATAAGACCTATTACGGTCTCCAAAATTGATGATGATCATTTATTCCTTGGTTGTGTTTCATCTGACTCTGTTGTTTTAACTGTTAATAAAACTCAACAAGTTCCACAAAATGGAGACGGTAAGATCAAAGAAGCAACAACTGACAACACTAACGATGATGATGATGATGATGATGACGATTTATACAATGATGAAGATGATGCTGGTAACGGCACAAATCAAAATGATGTCTTTAATTTTGATTTTTCAATTCAAGATTTCTTATTCAATGCAGGACCAATAAGTTCATTTACCTTAGGTCAAATCAACTCAAATCCATTTGTACAAGGTTTGGAAAATCCTAATAAAAATGATGTCTCTATAGTTACTACATCAGGTGAAGGTGAACAAGGTGCTTTAACTGTTTTCAAACCAACCATTCAACCAATAATACATTCAACTTTGAAGTTCAGTAATATCAGCAAAACATGGAATATACTGAACAAATATTTAGTTACAACAGATTTATCTAATTTTAAAAGTGAGATTTTTTTGATCAATGAAAATTTCAAAAATTTCCAAAGTTTTGATTTCAAAAACAATAACATTACTATAAATATTGATACAATTCAATCCAAGAAAAGAATTTTACAAATAACCTCAACAAATGTTTATCTATTTGATTTGAATTTCAAAAAATTGTTGCAAATTAATTTTGATTTTGAAATTATAAATGGTAAAATCTTTGATCCATTTATTATTTTAACAAGTGCTAAAGGTGAAGTGAAAATTTTTGAAATGGATCCAAAGGGTAGAAAATTGAATAAAGTCAAAGTACCCAAGTTAATCAGCGATTTGATTATCACTTTTGCTACAATTTCATCAACTAAAATAGTAAATGGTTTCAATAAAAGGGGTGCTAAAAGAAGCTTGGACAATAATCCGATTGAAAATAAAAACATTGTGTTTTTGGTCACTACAGTCAATAACCAAATTTTGGTTTTTGAAAAAAATCATAATGAACAAGTTTACCAAATTGATCAAATTAATAAACTGACAGAGATTGCCAATTTTAAACCTTATGAAGAAGTTAAAGGTTTGATACCTGATCCTTTCATCAAAGAGATTGAATTTACAGAAATTGGAGATGAAGTTCATAAAGAAGAAATTTTGACAATTCTTACAATTGGTGGTGAATTGATTTTATACAAGATTTTCAAAAATTCAAATAATCATTATGATTTCCAAAAAATTGAAAACTTGAATGCAATAACTGGTGCTCCGGAAAATATTTGGGCTGAATCAACAATAATTGAAAGGAAATTAATAAAGTTGAAAATCAATAACAAAGATGTTATATTTGTCACGGGGAAACAACCATATTTGATTTATAAGGATCCAAAATCTCAACCTAAATTATTCAAATTCACTTCAAAATCAGCAATTTCATTTTGTAATATCCATGATGGTTCAAATAAAAATTTTGAAGGTGGTGAACATGGTGATGATTTAAAATTTATGTATATTGATGCAGATAAAAATGCTAGAATTTGTTCATTACCATTTGGCGAAAATTTCAACTATTCACAAAATTTAAGTATTGAAAGATTCCCATTGGGTCAAACAGCTAATAAGATTACATATCATGAAACTTCAAACTTATTTATAGTTTCTACATTTGAGGAAGTTCCATATAATGCAGTTGATGAAGAAGGTAATGATATTGTTGGAAGTGAAAAAGATAAGCCTAGTGCTAAGAATTTCAAGAGTTATTTGAAACTAATTAATCCAATAAATTGGGTTGTTATTGATGAAGTTGAGTTAGATGAGAATGAGGTTGTTAATGATGTTAGATCAATCTATTTAACCATTTCATCACGTTCCAAAAAGAAGAAAGAATTTATCATTTATGGTGTTGGTAAATATAGACTAGAGGATTTATCAGTATTTGGAAGTTTCAAGATTATTGATGTGATTTCAATTGTTCCAGATCCTACAAAACCTGAGGCAAATTTCAAATTTAAAGAAATTTTCCAAGAAGTGGTTAAAGGTGCAGTTACTACAATTACTGAAATCAGTGGTAGATTTTTGGCAGGTCAAGGTCAAAAAGTTATTATAAGAGATTTACAACAAGATAATAGTACTGTCCCAGTTGCATTTTTAGATTGTGCTACATACATTTCAGATTCCAAAAGTTTTGGTAATTTATTGTTGATTTCAGATTCAATGAAGAGTGTTTGGTTTTTAGGTTTTGATGCTGAACCTTATAGATTGATATTGTTGGGTAAAGATTTACAAAGGCTAAATGCAATTTGTACTGATTTCATTGTTGATAATGGTGAAGTTTATTTCTTGGTTGCAGATGATGAATTTAATTTACATTTATTGACTTATCAACCAGATGATCCGAAATCTTTATCAGGCCAAAGATTGTTGAAAAGAACAACATTCACTACAAATACATTGACTACTGCATTAAAGATGATTCCAAAATATGAAGAGTTCGATCAAGGTACAGCATCATCAAGTTTCCAAAACATTGGTGTTAATGTTGATGGGTCAATTTTCAAGATGTTACCAATCAATGAAAGTACTTATAGACGATTATACATTCTACAACAACAGTTGAGTGATAAGGTTGCACATTATGTTGGGCTAAACCCTAGATCTAATAGATTTGGAGGTAATGAACTAGGTTTGAAACCAATTATTGATTATGGATTGATCAAATGGTTTATCAATTTCAATGTTGATAAAAGAAAACAGTTCAGTGCTAAAGTCGGGAAGAACGCATACTTGGAGCTTTGGAGGGATTTCATAGAGATTGAGAACTCGATTAGAAATCTTCAGTAACGTGTATAATTAAATAAATTCATTATTATGAAATTTTGAACGTATAACTGAATAAAACTTCGCGAATGCGTTTTGCGTTTGGGATTTTCTCGAGTTTTGTTTTTTTTTTTTTTGGTCACAGAACGGGCCTTTTATACCCAACGTTAAACATTAAATCATTAACAGATCAAGAAGTGAAAAGTATAGTAAAAGTCTTTGAGGAATGGCTGCTAGACACACTCCAAAGAAAACAGTGTCATTCTCTGACAATGCACCTCCTACAAAAGAGAGCAATGGTGAATTAGATGATGGAATTTCAATCCCATTTTCTTTGAAAACAATACCATTCCATTATTTATTGATTGTTTTTTCCATTTTAAAACAAGATATCACTAGATCCAATGTTATGAACAATTTAACCAATAACCTTTATGCATTGATTGCCACTCAATTGGTTTATACTTTTCTATTTGTGACCAATATAGTGGAATTAACTAAAAAGAAAAACAATAAAAAGATAAAATTAAGTGTTGGTAAAGATTATAATATCTTGTTGATTTCAATTTTGATTGCATTTGTTTTAATTTTACCAATTTATATATTGGTTGTATTATTTGGTGCACCTTTTACAACTTTTTTAAAAGAAAATTTGATATTATCTTCACATATTGCATTTTTAGCTTATCCAATCATTGTTTCATTTTTAAAAATTGGTGAAAAGGGCGTTTTCCATAAATATTTAGCATTTATTGCAGTTGGGGCATGGTTTGGTGCTATTGTTATTCCTTTAGATTGGGATAGAGATTGGCAAAACTGGCCATTACCTATTGTTATTAGTAGTTATATTGGTTCATTTATTGGTTACTCAATTGCAGGAATATTATAAATTTATAAGTTTTTTATTATATAAAGGTATATCAATTGTACAGGAATATATTTTTCATTTATGCTTTCTTTATTATTTCAAGTTTTGGTAGATTTCGTTTAGTTGTTCATTTGTAAATATTTTTGATGTGGAGATTGAAGTTGAATTTTGTACAATTATTGTGGCTGGACCTTTAACTTCATAAAACACTTTATCATTAAGAATAAAATTGTTAAATTTTGTAGATATCCATGTACCAAATGATTTAAGGGATTGTGGAATTTCAAATGATGTTGAAGATTTATTTTCAGTTGTGATTGATTTTGTTGTTTCAATGGCTTTAGTTTCAGATGGAACTTGGATATATTGATTGAATTTAGAATATAATGAATTGAATGCAATTTTTATTGAATCCCAAATTTTGAATTTTGGAATTGATAATTGTAAACTTGAAGAATCTAATTTATGGAAGTTTGAACCTGATTGTGATGAATTTATAGCTATTATGCTTTTTGGATTCAAATATAAAGTTTCATCCTGTTCCAAGTTTAAAGTAAATAGTTGAGTTTCACCATTTAAAATAACATTACTTTTATTATTTCCTGAGGATAAATTGATTCCAATTTTATTATTATTTGTAATTTTCAAATCAGGTCCATACCAAGCAATTAAATTTTTAGTATTGAAAATTGTCCATTCTTCTAATTCTGATAATTCAAGATTGACAAAGAATTTATTTGAGCCTTTATTTGATAAAATCAATGATAATGGAGTTGTACTTGAAATTTTGTTATAAATTAAAGGTTTTGTGAATAATTTCAATATTGATAATTTTGAGCTAATATTGTTTAAGTCTCCATTAGCAGCCAGTATTGAGTTTGTACGAAGATTTAACACACTTGATGGGGGCAATGTTATATTTATTAGTGAAGCAGGGTTTCCTAAAGGTTCAAATCTTGGGTATTCAATGAAAGGACCAGCACCTGTTGATTTTGGGATGTTACTCAATTGACTTGAAATATCATTTGTTATGGTGGAGTTGAATCTTTTGGATATCACCTGACCAGTGGATGAGATTAATCTGCTCTTCACAACCATTATGATTTTAACTCAAAGTGATGATGTGGTCTTTAATCTTTTAATCAAGGATCTTGTTTGTACAATTCATTTTTCAAGGTTTTTTTGGTGAGAATTTATATACCCGTGGAAATATGGCAGATCAGTAATTATCAAAATGGAAAATTGCTAAACAATGGATCTTTTATTTATCTGATAATCTTTGATAAATTGATCTGGAGTGTTCTAAAGTGGGCTAGATTTAATTTTCTGACACTTAAAGTGGATTTGAAGTTTTATGTTTAACTTTATTTCTAATATTTAGACTAAAATTCTATAAAATGAGATCACCAATATCCTAAATCTTCAAATAAAAACATTTGATATTTTAACAGAATAATCAGCTGACAATAATACCACCCACTTATTATCAGTATTTAAGCATTTATTTATCGAGAATTTACAGAATAAACAGCTAATTTAAACCATATCAAACAGAATGATGTTGTTATCGACCCGGTAGATAATGACAGCCAAGTTAAATTTTCTGAAAAGTGAAATAATTTTAAGCATTTCAGATTCAAAACAATTTAAACTAATAAACAAATAACTGAAAGCCAACATGAGTGGCACTAGTGAAGATGATTTGTTAAAGGACAGAGAAGAGTATCAAGATGTATTGAACTATTTGAAACAGGACCAATTCAATGAGGTGTTGAGTCCTTTAGATGGTGAAGGTCGAGAATTTTGGGTCCAGGCAATAACCAATCCAAATGATGGTGAATTGATTAAATTAGATATTGGGAATGGTGAATTTAAAGAGTTTAATAAAAAACAAGCTATTGAGTTTTTAGAGAAAAAAGTTAAAGAGTTGGAATTGAAGTTGAAATAGATTAAAAGATAATGAGCGAGAGAGGCAGGGAATTACTTTTAGTAAGCCAGTGAGGCAAGGAATTACTTTGGTTTGCCAGAGAATTATGAGCTCTTATCAGTTGAAGTACTTGGTTCTCATTCAATCCATTCAATGGTTTTATTTCTTGAAGGTTAATCAATTAATTAGGGAAACGAATTAGAGAAAGAAGTTTTCACGTCCAGCTCCAATTATCATTTACACATATCTAACCAGTCTAATGAGAAGTTAACTGCTTAGTTCAAATAACCATTTGTATTTAGTGTAAATTAATCAATAATAGTATTTATTTCGTAATTCGCGGAATATGTACATTTTTATTTCCATATCGGGAAGTCTAGCTGTCAAACTTTCTGAATCAAATCTGACGCGTAACAAAACATGAACCTCATCATCAAAACAACATCAAGTAGAAATTGTTGGATTGATTTCAAAAAGGTGGGAATATGAGCAAGAGTTTCCAGTTCAGTACTGATGCTTTGACGAATGATGATGATGTTGGGGAGGACATTGAATCAGAATATGATATTAATCCAAGTCTGCTGAATGCTAAATATTCAGGTTTCAAGAAACAATATGAAGAGGAAGAGGAGGAAGAAGAGGAAGAAAGTGATAATGATTATGATGATAGTACGATAGATGATGTGAAGGAAACCATGTACACTGGTGATATCAATGCTATAGATGAAGGTGATGATGATGTTAATTACTATTTGAAATCAACACTTCGGATAATTTACAAAGTTAAACAAAATTGGATCAAGATTTTATTATATTTTTTGTTATTCATAACAAATTTAGGTATTATAAGTTATTTTAATAGTAATAATGGGGGAAGTGGTGTTGGTGATCATAATGATATTATAAATATTCGAAATTTTGGTGATCTAACTAAAAACATACAACATTTACAATATCAAATCAATGAAATCAATCAAAAGCAAAAAACCAAGCTACATGAGTTTAAAAATTATTTAGATTTGAAACTTGATGAGTTTAGTTTAAATTTTAAAAAAATTGATAAAGATATTGAAGATTTGAAAAGGGAAAATAACAAGATATTGGATAGGGTTAACAAGATAAATATTGGAGATATTGAAATTTCTAATGATAAATTACCAATTTTATTAGATGAACATAATAATATCAAGGTTATACCTGAATTTTCAAGTTTTTTACAAAAAAAAATTCAAGATATTATAGATGGAGAAATTAATGGATCAAAATTCAAATTGAATTATAAAAGTTTTATTGAAAATCATGTTGAAGATATAATAAATTCCAAAGTTGGGTTTATGAATAAAGAAGAGATTTTGTCATTAATTACTTTACAATTTCAAGAAAATAAGAAAAAATTGATTAATGAGATCAAATCATTAACAAGAGTTAATAATATTCCACAAAAATTAGTGGAAACGGTTAAAGTTAAAAAACCTAATGGTAAAATAAATTATGGACAAGCTATATCAGGAGCTAGAATTATAAATTATTTAACATCCAAGACTTTTAAACCAAGATTTAAAAAGGGATTATGGGATATACTTGGGCTCAATAGTAATCATGATGATAGTAATGAAGTTGAAATTTATGAAAATACATCCCCATTTATTGTATTAACATCAGATGAAGGATATTGGAGAAGTTCACAAATTGAAAATACACAATTAAGTATCAAATTTTTAGAACCTATTTATATGAATGAGTTTCAATATTGTCATGGGGATGTCTTGAATGGTGGTATAATTACTAGTTGTCCAAAGCATTTATCATTATATGTTCAAATGGAAGGTGGTGAAGCTATGGGAGATGAAGAGATTCAAGGACATTTTAAGATTAGTGAGATGGTTTATGATGTTAATAAATCAGAACAAGAGGAACAAGGTTTTGAAATACCAGAAGAAGTTCAACGGAAATTGGTTAAATCTGTAATCATTGTGGCTAAAGATAATTATGGGAATGAGTTTTACACTAGTTTCCACAAGTTTAAAGTGTATGGTATGACTAAATTTGATTTATACTCTGTGAAGAAGATCTTGAACAATGATGAAATAGATGATGCTATCAAGAGACAATACCAAGCCAATGGAGTTAAAAGTTTTGGAGATGATCGAGTAGTGTATAGCTGAGAATGGGAATGTTATTGTTTGTGTGTTTTTATTTCCGAAAGGGGAAGTCTAGCGTTTAAAACCGTTGGGAAATGATAACGAAAAGTTTCAAATTTACAGGTGAAATTTTGGAATTTGCAAGAGAATGATGAAACAAAAGAGAAACAAAAGAGTGACAAGAGTCTTGTGTATGGTGGATTTGATGGGTGTATTGGGGTAATTTAGTTTAGTTTGGATTTAATTTGTAGTTGTGTTTTTGGGTGTAGATTGTTAATAAGCCTGTAATTCGTTTAATAGTAGTTGTGGGTATTATTAACCGTTTCTTCCTGTTGAGATAAATAGGCATCGACATCCATTTGATCCATTGAATCAATATAATAAAGATATTAACATAATAACATAATAAAGATAGTATTATCACTATTACTATTACCATACCCCTTCATTGCTCTTTTGCTGAGAGAATTGATTATTGCTGATTAGTCAAGCCCTGAACGAATAAGGCTGTACACCAACCAATATAAAGCTCAACTCTCAACCACAATCTTCACCTTCACTACCACCACCACCAAGCACCACCACAATGGCCTTCAAGAACATCTTCAGGCTCAAGAAGAAGGAGCAACAGCCTGCTACCGGCACCGTCACCCACGACCTCTCCTCGTCAGAGACCCCATCGCCAACAGGAACATTCAACAAGGCCAATCCAACTGAAAAGAACTCTGCTTCCACTTCACTAACCTCTTCAAACTCATATGTCACAGGCTCAAACTCAAACATCTACGCCCAGTACAACAGCCTCAACAACAACGACTCAGTCCCTAAAGAACTGATTCCAATCGTTACTCTGATCAATTGCCAAAATGCCAGAGTCTACCATAAAGGACAAGTTTATATGAACATCGAGAGAAATGAAGGCTCTGCTGCTGAACTACAAGACTTGTCCTACTCTCTCGTTGATGGTATCATCAAGGGTAACCAATTAATTCTCTACAAAGAAGGTTTAGAAGCTTCCAGTTTCAAGCCAATCAGTGTCAACTTGTTAGAAGCCAGCGTGGTTATTAATGACTCTTCAATTTCATTAATCATTTCCTCTTCAAACAAATTGGCCTATCATCTCAAGTTCCCAGAATTAAGATTCTTGCAACAATGGCTGAGTGCCATCAAATTGTCCAATTATGAGTTTACTAAATTGAATGAATCTTATACAGCTTCATTACTATCTTCAAAAGCCACATTATTATCCGATTTACACGTTTTAATGTCTGAAACTAGATTTCAAAATGAAGAATGGGTCAATATCAAGTTTAGTAAGAATTCAAACTGGATCAAATGTTTCTGTGTTATAACTCCATGTGACCACAACAAGATTAGTAAGAAAACAAGTAACAAGATTAAAAACGGAGCAATCAATTTCTATACAAGTTCAAGAACCACCAAGAAGAATTTAATTTGTTCAATTAATGCTATTGATTCCTGTTTTGCTGTTTATCCTAATCATGTTGATTTGATTGATGATTCCACTTTATTGAAACTAAATGGTGACCTAACAGTTTATAACTTGGGAATGAAATTGGATGAAGATTCTGCTCCTTCATCTCCAATCTCAAGATCAAATTCAATGATGTCTTTATCTCAAGCTGCCTCAAATTCCACCCCGGGAAACAGATCAAGATCAAATTCAAATAGACATTTAAGATCAACTTCAATCTCTTCAATAACTTCTTCAAAATCAATGAAAGGTTGGAATATTAACAACACTTCATTATATATCTTACCAAGACCTCATAATGCAGTTAAAAACTTTGAAACTTTGATTAGATTCTTGATCCCATTATATGATTCCTTCCAATTATATGGTCGTCCAAAAAGATTAATTGCAGAAAAATTTGAATCACAATCTTTATTATTTGGTTTACCAAGTTTACCTCATACTGAATACCTAACTTCAGAATTGGCGTTCAATTCCGTTTCATTAGATTGGTCAAATATTTCAAAATTAAATGAAGATTATGATTTTATTTCATTATTTTCAAACAAATTAAAACAATTATATTCAAATGATCCATCAAATTTCAAAGGTTTTGGAAATTTGAAAAATTCATTATATAATGAAGTTAATTTTGAAGATCCATTAATTAAATTCAATAATTATTCAATCCCAGATTTTGATAGCACTTCTGCAGATGATCCATCAACCCCAAAATATGCCTTTTCAATAAGTGACCTACCTGCAAATGCTCAAGCTAATGAACATGCAAGAATCCCAAGTGCTTCAAATTTGAACATGTTGTCAACTTCAACTTCTCCAAGATTAAGATCTTCTTCAAATCAATTTGGCTCTCCAATTACAGGTCCAGGTTCTTATACGAATTTAAATTCATTAGTCCCACCAATTTCAACAAATGGGTACACTTCACCAAATAGTCCTACAACAAATACAACTCCAACTGCACTAACTGCTCATCATGGAGTTTTCAAAAAGGAAAGAGATTCAATCCCTGCAGTGGCTTGAAGAGAACAAAAGACAAAGTTATAGTTTTCATTTTGATTTTAGATTGATTTTAAGTTTCAGTTCGAATGGTTTTTTTATATATATCCCAGTTATGTGTTCAATATGTTATTATTGCAGGTTCATTATTATTTTTTATATCATCATATGTTTTATCTTTTTTTATTGCATTCATGTTATATGGTTACTTTATTTTGTATAAAGTTTTTTATGGTTTGATTTTATAGATTTTCATTTTACCAACTACTGTAGATTAATACCTATTTACATGCATTATCTATATATCTCATTTGTTTAAAGAAAGATCTTTTTCTGTCTGAATTTCAACATTCTCTTCAATCTCTTCTAAAACTTGTTCATTACTTGGTTGATCTTTAACTTCAACATATTGTTCATCTTCACTTTTACTTAATAATTGATTTAAAAATGAATTTTTAATTGAAATTAAATCATCAAATGACCCCGTTTCAACAACTTGTCCATCTTTACCAATAACAATAATTCTTGAACTGTTTTTAATTGTGGAAACTCTATGAGCAATGGAAATTGTGGTTAATCCTTTTTTACATCTTTCATTTAATGTTTCACTTATAATTTTCTCTGATTTTGTATCTAATGCACTTGTACTTTCATCCAATATTAATAATGGAGGATCTAATAATAATGCTCTTGCTAATGCAATTCTTTGTCTTTGACCACCTGATAATTGTGTACCTCTTGGTCCAACAATTGTATCTAATTTATCTGGGAATTCATTAATGAATTTTAAAACATTTGCCTTATTTAATGCAATTTGTAAATCTTGTTCTTTATAATTATGAATACCATATGTTATATTTTCTAAAATAGTACCTGAAAATAATGAAGGTTCTTGTTGAACAACTCCAATTTTTTTTCTAAAACTTCTTAAATTAAAATTTTTTAAATTTTTATCATTAATTAAAACTTCACCTTTTTGAACATCATAAAATCTTAATAATAATGAAGTTATTGTAGATTTACCAGATCCACTTGGTCCCACAATACAAACATGTTCACCTGGTGAAATTTCAAATGTTAAATTATTGAAAATTTGAATATTTGGTCTTGTTGGATACCAAAATGAAACATTTTTAAATTTAATAGTTGATGATAAATCTTTTAAACTTGGTTTTAAACCTTTTGTTAACGGGATTTCAGGTTTACGATCATTTAATTCAAAAATTCTTGCAGCTGCACCTGCACCTTTCATCAATTCTGAATAAAAATTTGATAATCCAAACATTGAAGAACCAGTATAAACAGCATACATCATAAATGAACTTAATTCACCAACTGTTAAACTACCATTTGAAATCATCGAGGAACCAATCCCTAATAATGTAATTAATCCAACATTGGCAATTAACCCTGTAGTACCGAAAAAAATACCAGATAATTTAGCCTCTTTATAACCAATTTTGAAAACTTCACGAACATTTTCAGAATATTTTGAAACTTCTAAATTTTCAGTACCATAAGCTTGAATTGTCTTTGTTGAATTTAATTGTTCCTCTGCAACTTTTGTTAAATCACCAATAGATTTTTGTAAATTTCTTGATAGATTTCTTATACGACGACCATAAAAAAATGCCATAACACCTAAAGGAGGTGCTAATAATGCCATGATTGAAGTTAATTTCCAACTAACAAGACTCATCATTGTTAAACCAACACCTCCACTAAGAACTGCTCTAATACCATCACTTATATTTTGTGTAACAGATCTTGAAACTATAGTGGCATCCGAACTTAATCTTGAAATTAAATCACCAACTCGATTATTATCTAAAAATGAAGCATCTTGTTCTAAAGATTTTTTCAAAGTTCTTGTTCTTAATCTTGCAACTAATTTTTCACCAATAGTTCTTAATATAATGACACGTCCTGAATTAGCAACTGCACCTATAACGAAAACACCAGCAATGGCTCCAAAGAATTGATTCATTGTTAAACCATATATTTTGGTATCTCCAAATTCCTTTTTATCTTCATTATCATCTTCTTTATTTTCATTTCCTGAATCTAAAAATTTACCAATTATAAGAGGAACTGACATTGAAATTGCAGATGAGATCATCAAAAGGAATAATGCACCAATCATTGGTTTGGTTTCTGGTTTTGCCAGTTCGAATAATCGTTTAATATCTTGGAATCCTGAAGCTTTTGAATCATGAGGAGATAGCTTTGCTGTGGTTATCGGTTTCACATTACTGGTGTCTGGTGATGGAGGATTGGTGGAGTTGTATCTTTGAAGTATTGTCAATGGTGTTCTAGGTATTATTGATTGGTTTTTATTGAAAAGGGTGTGATATTTTGAGCATTGAATCAATGATGTTGATGGGTGCGGATGAGTCAGCTTGGGCGTTATTCTGGACAAGGGCAGCCTTATCCCAGACGCTAGAGACCTGAAGGGAAGCATCATAGCGTAGTTAGCAAAGAATAGGAATAAGTGTTCTTTGAGTTGGCGGCTGTCTTTCTTTTAAAAATCGTTGGCTTTTTGACGTCAAAGTTTTGATTGTTGATTTCAAGCTTTTGGAAGCTTTTTTTGTTGATCGCGAAAAAGTGTGTGTGTTACGTAATCACCATAGTAAAAAGGGAGCTCAACACTAAAGCTATTCTTATTTCAGCTATTCTCATTTTAAAGTACCCGGTAATCTGGACTCAATATACATCTCCCAATTAGACAATAGCGATGTCTTATACTCTGAATCCCTAGAGGTTAAATGAGAGGAGCCATGACCAATGAAGTATACTTCATCATTGTGCACACGAACACTGGAGAACCTGAGAGTATACTTGTCAACACCAGCTTTCTGGAACAGCGCAGCTTGTTCTCTTCCCTTCTCAAAATGTTGGTCTGTTGTTACCACTCCTTCCAAAAGGTCCATAACTATATAACCACCCGAGAAGAAGTCTTCATTGTCTTTAATTGTCAACTTTATATTCCCAGTCTTGTAAATAGTTGGTGCATTTATCTTTGGTGACCCTCGTGCTTGTGAAATATTGAATTCTCTAATTCTTTGATAAACGTTGAGTTCATTTTCTTTGTATTCTTCAAGACCCCTCGCAAGGGCGTACTTCACAAGTTCCCTAGGTGTTTCAGTAAAGGTTTTTCTAACCGGATCATAAATCTTGAGCACCAATCTATGATCCTTTGATTTAATATTAAACTCCTCTTGAAGCTTTTGTGAAAATAACTCTTCAAGTTGCCTCAATGTAAATACCAAAACTTGACAATTGCATGTAAAACCAACTTGTAATTCTTCATAGTCGCCCCAGTATGTAACTTCTTCGAAAAAATAGCTCTTATCCATGTGGTAAAACCTCGCAGCACTTTGAAGTGTTTCTGCAACTTCTTTACCACTCTTATAGAAAGTTGACTTATAGCTATCCATTTCTTCTTCAGTTTTCTTCAACTCACCAGTATCCATTTTTTTCAAAGTCGAATAAACTTTAGCACAAAGCATCATAGTTGCAGTAAAGTTTTCAGTCTTGTTTTCAAACACACGGACAGTCATAGGTGCAATTAAATCTGGGTTATGTATATCCAACTTCATATCATGATATTTGGCAAAATTGAATCCAATCTCGGCAAAGCTATTCCCATCAAGTAGATAACCAACTTCAGATTTAGCAGCAAGCATGTTACAAAGGCATATATTAGCGAAATGACGAGATAATCCAGCTTTACCCAAAGTTTCAAAAACTTTTTCTGCATTGTAAGGCACAACTTCGAAAGGGACCAATGGGCGCTCTTGTTTATTCTGCAGTTTTTGAAATAATATAAAATCTGGCCACAGTTTCATTGACCTTAACCGACCAGCAGTTTCAATATCTGTTTTGAGTGATTTGAATTGGCCAAGGATGAGATCCTCGAATAAAAGTCTCATAACCGAAGTGATGGGTCTTAAATGACTATCCAACACCGTCACCAAGCCTGAAGGTCCAGCGAGATCTCCCATTCTGCAATGACTATTTTTATAAGAGTACCCACCTCCTACATAATTCATGTCAAACCTGCTTGATCGTATCTTACCGCAGCTGTGAGAATGAGCATCATGACAGGAATGTTCAAAGCTTGATAGGAGATTCTGATAAAATTCATCGAAAACTTGCTTCAGTTCATCATGGCCACTGTTTAAAAGATATTCCATTTCATATTTTATGTGGTCTTTCATAATTAATTTAGAAGTACGGGATTTTGCTCGATTGATACGACTCTCCTTTATTTTAGCATCACATAAATCCTCTATATCATTGAATGCTATACGGGGAAAGATGAAGAAGAACTTGACAATTAGTTTGATCCGCAATATGAATGATTCACAGGTCTTATAGTCATCACGCCTTTCTGTATAAAAGTCAGACTACCTAATTGAACTCCAACACTCATCAATTGAATCATAAGAATCACCATCAATACCAAACTCCCGAAGGTATTCTCTGTAATCAATATCATAGAGCTTCCGATCATCATTGTAAAATTTTTCAACAGCCCTTTCTTGTTTTTCAACTTCTTCCCTGCTTTCACCAGGCACCATATTGATGCTAGCAGTTATTGAGACTGAGAAAGATTGAACTGGAATTGAAAGAATTCATGTAGACAAAGAAACATGACAGCCCAAGTTTTTTTATTTATAATTACACGAGGATTTTGGCAGCCGCGAAAAGCGTAGATTTCTCTCAAAGTTGCTAATCCATTAAACTTGAACGGGACCAACCAAGGAAAAATGTTTGGAAATGGGTATTTATTCAAATTTTCTGTTCAAAACCTTCTATTGCTCTTTGAATTTGATTCTTGAATGTAATAAACTATTTTACACGGTGTTGATCCTGATTTGTGTGAATTACGTATGTTATATTCATTCTTCAAAATTCGCGAGATCTCGCCCCTACATTAACAAAATCAGATATTAGTGTTTACAATAGAAAAACACTAGTAGAGTAATACTGTTGTTATTGCGGTGCAGTTGTCATGGCTCTTTGACTGGATCAATCCTTTTCAATTCTGTTGTTTAAGTCATTTCAATTAACCAACTTGTACTTTACAATGACATACACAGCAAATAAAACCAATCCTATAGATAAAATGAAATGCAGTCCTTTTGAATTCTCTTTTGATAAGAATGGAACCTGTATCTGTAATTTATAACTGATCCCTAAAGTGATGATGTCGATAAGTATCAAGTTAACAAGTGATTTGACCAATACATCACAGTTTTTCCCCGATGTCATGAAATGATGTTTGATATGACATATTCCTTTCACCTCTAAATATTTGAGTAGAGTGTTGTAAATGTCAATTGTGAATGATCCATACCATAAAGGCTGTGAGATTGTCAAGTCATGAGAAGTATAGTGGTTGGCCAGATAGTAAACCCCAGTGATAACAATTGTCTTGATGGATTCCAATGAATGTGGATAAAAGACAATAGCATAAGCTAAAGCAAGAGCTGAGGAGACTAGAACAAAATTACGGTTGTTTTCTAGCTGTGACATTATGGTGTTGATAAAGAGTACATTGAATGTTAATAGATTTGTGATAATGTTGCTTTGCTTAAAAGCTATCGTGTAATTGACACGGGTATCTGCCAATAGAATCTTTTCATTTCCTCCCACCAAAAGAGCAGTACCTTGTAAGCTTCATCCAAGGTGTTATATGCTAAGAGTCACCCTAGATCTTTAAAAGAAGCGGGCTCTTTGAAGAAGCAACAAGAGTGAATAACATACTCAAAGGTGTTCTTCTTAGATTCAGCCTGTATTGATTACTCTATTCTTATATAATCTTCAATCCAAAAACCACATTGTTGCCATAGAGATAAAGTTTCTGAAAAAAAAACACACAAGGGAAAAAAAGTTAAAACTGACGAAATCTCGAAACTCTTTTAAAGGATGGGAGCTGAACAGAAAGGGACCAGTCACTTTAGAAGACCAGTTCTTTCACAACTCTTCCAACCTCGACCCAACTGATCATCGTCCCTCAGCCAGTCCCTTAAGTACCCGTCCGTTTGTCAACAGACTCCCCTAAATTTCAAATGACGGCTTTGTTTACTTTTCAGCTGTAGCTAATTTAAGTAAAAGCGCTCCCAAAGCAGTAATACTGCCGAATCGGGATGTTCCGCTTCGCTTTTTTTTAGCCGAGAGACGCTAAGAAAAAAAAGATTTGTATAAAAATGAACCTTTGCAATCTTTTGTACTCCTGAAGATTAACCTCTACAACAAACTACTACAACACACTCACTTCAATATGGTTGTCCCAGATGCTAACGGAATAGACTTGCTAAGAGAACATGCCTTCTACGAATATGGAAACAAAGAGTTCCAATCAGTCTTGGACTTCGACTACAAGTTCGCCTTGGACCAATTCGTCAATCACCAAACTAGTGGCCCAATATTTCTATTGTTTGGTCTAATAGCTGCCATAGCATCCATATACCTCTTCATATCACATCTCAACAAGAAAAAACGCTCAAGTATACTAGACTACAGTTCAAATATCAAGGAACAAACAATTTCATATGATATAGAATCTGGTCCACCCTCCTTATCTTACTCAAATTCATCAACACCAACAAATTCTCCAGATTTATCAAAAGATTCTCAAAAGATTAGAACTTTTAGATTCGATGATTACCAACCTTACAAGCAAGCATAGTTGTTTTTATTTCAACTCCATTCCAATTTCAATACCCTTCATTCATTCATTCGTTCAAAACAGTTGTCAATCACCAATCGATAAAATTTACAAAAACTCAATCATGTCTTTGTTTGTGTGTTTTTCATTGTTTGTTCTTCCTAATTCAAGTTTTGAGCTTTTATTCATTCATCATTGTTGTTTAATTTCATTCAACTCATTTATCATTCCATTCATAAATATCATCATGTCATTTAGCCCACAAATGGGTATCTGGCAACAAATCATTGTCACCTTGTGTTTGATTTTAATAGTTTAATTAAGTCTATGAGGTTTATTAGCTAAACCTCCACCAATGCATTCATTATCAACAGAGTTTATCATGTTTATTGTAGTCTAAATTTAGAAATTGTTTTGAATTGCAAAGGGCAATTGAAACCAATTCAGGATCTTAAGCCATTCAAAATGGTCCCCACTTCCCTCGTTATATCATTCAGATGCTATGGATAACAGTATTGTCTACATTGTTCTATAGAATCGTTGCAGGCGTAGGTTGGCCGCTGTACATACACCATTCCTGTTCAAACTATGGTTGTAACGCGAATCAAATAAAGTCCCTGTACTTCATCAACAGTTTTTTTCCAAGCACGTATGTGAAAAATATGAACTATGACAACATATACACCCAGTCATTTGCTCTACAATTGGAAGGCTCAATACCTTCTGTTTCAATGCCGTTGTTTACTTATCCCAACTGCCACAAGAGCATGTGAAATTAGCGACTTTTGAATATTCGCGAATGGCGCGAAAATGCACAAGCTGAACAGTTTGTTGAACTACAGATCCAACAATCTTGAACAGCTCAACTTTAGTTCAGATGGTGTCAAATGTCAAATGTTATCCAATCAAACATTTTGAAGCTCAATTAATGTCTTTGGTCATATTATTGTCACTGGATAACCATGTCACTACCAACTACATTTATAATCTCCAACCGGTACCATGAAGTTGAGTCATGAACAATTCTTCAACTAAACGCTCATGATGCTAATTTCGCATTCGTTATTGTTCCTTCTTCATGATCCTAACCAAGATACTTCTGAAAATATGAAGTATGGAAGTAAAGACATATGGAAATAGGCCTCATTGATTCTCATCAAAAATGGTACAACCTTCTCAATCATGCTAGAATTTCTATATTTACCATGCGTCTGTCGAAGTTTATTGAACCTCATATACGCATATACGCCTCAGAACTATTGCAGACCTACAACCTTCGATTGGGTCAGAGATATGGGGGCTCAATGGTCCAATCGATTAATTTTCAGACACATCGTGACGCTCTAAAGAGAGGCCACTTCAAATTATCACTTGCTCAAAAAGATGTTTCATTGGTGCAGCATACATGGTAGATTATAATTAGGAGTTGTAATCTGTCAGATTGCTGAAATCTCTGCACCAAAACTTATAGAAGAATCATAGAAATCATAGAAATATATCTTCCACCCTTCAAGCTGGGAATAAGTACACTTATAATCTTGTAACATTAATCAATCCACCATATCTTTGTATAAATCATAAATTCTTTCCAAATATACTATGAGCTTCAGATGTCTCTGTCTCCAGCTATAACTGACCAACTTCAATTCTTTTTGTCGAAACTGATGAATAAAATCAACTTCATTTACGATTTTTTGAATGCCGGCTGAGAAGGGCTGGACTAGGCTTCTCGGGATTTGGGTCAATTGCCGTGATGAAAACGTTGTTTTATTTTTTTATTTGAGACCGCAAGAATCAAAAAAAAAGGCATGAGTTCTGGCAAAGGGGTTGCAATGATTGCCTTCAGAGATTTAAAACTAGACATCAGTTTGCTGATGGATGGTTTATTGAAACTTATATAACAAGACATCAATATCTCGTTGTTCCTTAAATAAGCCACTTGCTTTGCAGTATAATTAAGCGTTTAAGGGATATTCCGTTTTTTAGGTTTGCATCATGATAGAAGATATAGAAGAAAAACCACAAGCTGAGGAATCAAAACCTACTTTGAAATGGAAAGATCGCTACAAGATTAGATTGTTTAGAGGTATAATATTGGATTTAAAAGATAGGCTCCCATTATATTGGTCAGATTGGACAGATGCATTGAATTATAGAGTCATACCAGCAACTATCTTAACTTTCTTCACAAATATTTTCCCTGCAATTGCTTTTGCTCAAGATATGTTTGATAAAACTGATAATTCATATGGAGTAAATGAAGTTTTGTTAAGTTCTGCTTTAGCTGGGATAGTATTTGGAATATTCGGGGGTCAACCTTTAACTATTGTTGGTGTAACTGGTCCCATCACAATCTTTAATTATACAGTTTATGAAATTATGAAACCTCATGATATTCCATATTTCCCATTTATGTTCTGGATAGCTATATGGGGGATGATTTTCCATTTCATCATTTCAATAACTAATTGTGTTAGTGCATTAAGATTCGTTACACAATTTCCTTGTGATATCTTTGGTTTATTCATTAATGTTGTTTATTTACAGAAAGGTGTTCAAATTTTAACTAGACAATTTAAGCCTGAAGACAATGGTGCTTCAGGATTTGCTAGTTGTACATTGGCTATTTCAATGGGTGTTTTGGGATTTGCAGGAAATTGCTTCAACGAAACCAAGTATTTCAACCATCATATAAGGCAATTTATTGTGGATTATACAACACCTTTAGCAATGGTTTTCTTTTCAGGGTTCATTCATTTCGGTGGTTACTTAAATAATGTTGAGTTTGAAAGATTGCCAATCACAAAATCATTTCACCCAACGTCAAGATTACATTGGATTGATGTTACTGGTATTTCTGTTGGTTCAATATTTTTGGCTTTACCATTTGGTATTATCTTAGCTATTTTATTTTATTTTGATCATTCTATATCTGCTTTGATGGCTCAGGATTCAAAATTTAAACTCAAAAAACCAGCTGCATTTCATTATGATTTATTTTTATTGGGTATTGTCACTGGTATTGCTGGTGTTTTAGGTATCCCTTGTCCGAATGGGCTAATTCCTCAAGCTCCTTTACATACTGAATCATTAGTGGTTCGTAATAGGGCAAATGTTATTTTGGGAACGGTTGAGCAAAGGTTCACAAATACGGTTCAAGGATTGATGCTTTTAGGTACAATGACAAGACCATTGTTAGTTTGCTTAGGGCTTATCCCACAATGTGTTTTAGCTGGTTTATTCTTTATTATGGGTGCTAAAGGTTTACATGGGAATGTCATCATCAATAGAATTAGATTTATATTTTCACAAGATCATTCCTCAGATTTAGCATCTGTTCCAAAGAAGAAATTATACTTATTTATTTGTTTCAGTTTAATTGGGTTTGTTGCAGAGTTTGGAATTGTTAATACCAAAGGTGCCATTGGGTTCCCATTAGTTCTACTGTTGAGTGTGATTGGAACTTTTTGGTTCAAATGGATCTTTCCAAAAGAGGAATTGGACATTTTGGATGGTCCGGTTGCTCATGATAATACATTGAAAAACTTGTAACTCAACTTGCGTCATTATTATTTAATCTATATATTTTTCATTATCTAAACTTTCAATATCTTCGTAAAAGAATTGATATAACCAGAACCCTGGAATGATTGTAGTTAAGTGCCATATAGCATGTGCATCTATTTGATAGTTCAAGTTGATGAAATCAAAGACTTCAAAACTCATTCCAAAAACAACAGATCCAATCAATGCTAGTGGTGTGATGTATAACGATTTTCTTGAAGGTGTTTTCTTATAATGTTGATATGCTAAAACAATGAAAAGTGCATATTGTAAAATGGCAATTGTGATATTTGCTTGCATATTATAGGTATATGACCAATCATAATTTAATCTAATGAAATGATATAGATATAGCAGAATACAAATTCTTGATGTCCATATTCTTTTCTCTTGATTTAAATCAAATCTGAAAACTCTAATAACCAAAGCATGTAGCCCACTTAATACAGTAGCGCCTGCAAAGAAATAATCCAATCTTTCAGTAATTATTAAATCTCTAATATGGAAAACAGTACTGCAAATCCATGCAATCATTGTAATTAATGAAACTATTAAAACATTAAAATACAATGTTTTTTTATTTCCTTGTGTTCTTTGGTATTTTGGCAATAGTTTCTTGAAATTTAAATAATGTGGTATGAAATTCAAAATTGAAAATAATGAAGATGCAAATTCTTGTGTTAACAAGATTCTTTTGAATGGCCATTTCCCATGAAATTGTAGAATCTCTTCACCTTCTGCAATCCTTATATTTGTAACATACTGTTGACATTGATAGTCACAATTTGAAGGACAATCCCATAGTAGTAACCTTAATATTGGAGAAAGATGTTCAAAGTCGTATTGTAAGAATTGATTTGTTTCAAATGTACTTGAAGTCTGACAAATTTTGGATTCACAAGCAGAGTTACAATCCTCAAATATGTACAAATTATCACCTGGTGATGCAATTGATAGTGCTGATAAAATGGAAATGAATATTAAGCTGGAGAATCTCATGATTACTGAGGTTGAGGTCAACAGAGTATCTTCAATCTGCTCGTGTCCTCCATCATCAACGTAAAAAGTCTTCGCGAAATATTCGACTTCATTCGCGAAAATCCAAACACCAGTCTACGAGGCATAAACTAATAAAACACCAAATTCTCATTAAAAAGATACTAAATTCAAGAACTAAAGAGTAATCAAGGATTGAGGTCACGTTAGCTTTTTGAATGCTATTCTAATATTCTTCAAAAATCTGGTCAAATCTCTGGAACTGTTAAATTCTTGTAGAGCATCATTCAACTCAAGTTCTGGTAGTGAAGGATTAGTCTCTTCAACCTTGTATAGATGTTCACTCACATTTAGCACTATGTAAAACGATCTTTTTGGATCTTTTGAATCGATGTTTTGAAATACAAATTTCAATATATCATCCTTTAACCCTTCAATTTTAAATCCCAATAGTTGTTCATATATCATAGTTTCTGGTAAATTTATCTCTGCTTGCTTCTCTCGGTTCAGTTTAAGCTTGCTCAGTTCCTCTCTTCGTCTGCTCACTTTTTCTTGTAGCTCACCAACTGATTTCTCAAGACTTTTACGTTCTTCTATCAATGATTTTTCTTTAACCTTTAACTCATTCAATCTTGTTTGAGATATATTAGAGTCGTGTATTTCACGCTCTATAACTTTGTTGAGTTCAGCTTCTCTTGCTGCTAAGCTCTGCAGAGATTTTTGAATTTCCTTGTGTTCATTTCTTAATTGTTTCAACTTGTTGGTGTAATCTTCTTTGGATCTGATGATTTCTGTCTTTTGTCTCGTTATGAACGTGTTGAACTTGTCACTGAGCTCTTCGAGTCTGGCCTCAACTTCTGGATCAAATGTACGAACGTCTGACATGGCTTTGATTGTTTCTGAATGCTATGAAATCTTTGAAATTGTTTATGTCTTGTGTATTTTTTTGTTTACATTTTTGAAGAAACCACTCGATTTCGCGGTCGCGAATTTTTGTATGGTGTTTTCCGGGTAAGAAGCGATTTTTTTGGCGCCTAAAGAAAAACATAAACAAAAATCTGAAATCTGAATCACAATGAAATTTTTGACACCTTTTCACAACTTTTCAATATTAAACAAATGGACTCTGCTCGTTCCTCTAAGGGCTCTAAAATGGAATGGTCTATCGATGTTGAGTCTACTCCAGCTCCAACTGGACCGCCACAAGTGAAGTTTCTAACGTTAAATACATGGGGATTGAAATTTGTTTCTAAGCACCGGAAAGAACGTTTGAAAGCGATTGGTGACAAGCTAGCACATGAACAGCTCAATTATGATATTGTTGCCCTCCAGGAAGTCTGGTGTAAAGAGGATTGGGATTATATTGACCAAGTTTGTCAAGAGTTTTTCCCTTATAGAAGGATTTTTTACTCAGGTATCATTGCAGGTCCAGGTTTGGCAATTTTATCGAAAATACCCATTGATTCAAGTTTCCTTTACAGATTTCCTATAAATGGTAGACCTAGTGCTTTTTGGAGGGGTGATTGGTATGTTGGTAAATCTGTTGCAGTTACATTATTAAGACCATTAAATGATGAATCATTCCCATTGGCAATCTTGAATTCACATATGCATGCTCCATATTCTTTAGAGGGTGATGCAGCTTATTCTTGTCATAGATCTTGTCAAGCTTGGGATTTTGCTAAAATATCTAATATGCTATCAAAGGCTGGTTATGCCGTTGTCATTGTTGGTGATTTGAATTCAAGAGCAGGCTCATTACCGCATAAATTTTTGACTTTGGAGACAACACTAGTTGATAGTTGGGAACAACTAAATGGGACTCAAGATTTGAATAAAATTAAGCATTTATCTCCAAAACTACAGGTTGAAGTGGGTGGTTGTACTTGTGATTCTATTTTAAACACCTGGAGAGCTCATCGTGACCCAACAGAAGCATGTAGATTAGATTATGCTTTAGTTGACTCCTCAAAATTGAAAACAATAAGTGCTAGTGTTCAATTCACAGAACAAATACCCAATATCGGTTCATATTCAGATCATTTTGCATATTCCTGTACTTTACAATTCCTTTCAAGAAATTCATATAAGGAAGTAATTAGATCAAATAGTTTAACTGTTAATAGTGTTGAATATTACAACGAAATGCTTGAGCTTTTGGATGATTATAAGAAAACAGCTTTATGGCAAAAGAAATGGAGAGGATGGCATTTTGTTTTGTCAATTCTGGCAATTATTGCAATCCACGTTGTTGTCACATTCACTGCAAACATTGCAGGTTGGTCTTCAATTTTTTGGGTATTTGGTGCTGTCGTTATAGGTATCACAGGTGTTGTCGATGGGCTAATTTCATATCTATTTGGAAGATCTGAACTTCGTGCTTTGGAGGAAGTTAAACAAGAAGTTTTGGACAGTAAAAGAAGTCTACAAACAGTTGTATATAACTGATTTGACCATCCCTAAAACAGAAAACCAAAATAGAAGAATTCATATATCTATTTTACTACTATAGATCCATGGCTAACAATAATTTTAATGTCTAATATCATGATTTTGATTTCATGTATTTTGTATATCTTATCGTGTGACACGTGTGGCTTTGGCAGTTCTGCCCATCGCCAAAAACGGATTTTTGCTTTATCAACAAATCTTTTGGTACACATCAGGAGCATGGCTGCCTGTCAACTCATCAATTCATCAAACCAATCAAGTTACACTCGAACCATATAAGAAAACCATGGAACAGTCGCCTTCGTCGTCGTCCCCAGAGAAGGACATCGACAGGAGAAGTCGCTCGCCCATCTCCCTTGACAGGGTCAACAGAGGCTTCAAAACGGCTTCTAGGAGTTTGATCCTACCACCTCCAGTCATCAGATCTCTTTCACCATTAGCTTCCTCAGTCCATACCTCACTCACCAGAATAAGCTCAAATCCCATGAAGAGAAGATCCAAGTCAGATACCATATCTTCACCAACTACAGCTCCTGAGGCAGACGTTGCAAGACCTTCCGGGATGGCTAAAAGTTTTGTGTCAATGTTAACAACCGCCAGTATGTACAATGGGAATTTACAAGATATTATAGATGAGGAAGAATTGAATGAAAATGATTCAGATCAATCCAGAGATGATAATTCAGAATCTGGAAGCAAAGAAGCTCGTGTTGACCAAGATTTAGAGGCAAATATTGTGGAAAAATCACCAAATGTTACATCCGAGGATCAAAATCATGATGAACTTATACCAGATATAAACGATTTCCCAACGTTGAAAAGAGCTCCATCATTATTTGAAATGTCAATTGCACAGAAATTTGGTGAACATTCAAAAGATTATAATGATTGTAAGAAAAGAGCTATTGCTTTAAGTGAAAAATTGAGAGATGCATTCCAAATTAGCCCCGATGATATATTTTTGGCTGACTTCCCATGTTGGTTGTTAAAAGATGTGCTATTACAAGGCCATATATACCTTACACAATCTCACCTTTTATTCTTTGCCTTTTTACAGAAAAAGAAACATGATAAGGTTGCATTGGCTGGTCATTTATCAATGGATTCTTTAACTTTAGGACAAGTTAGATATTGGGCAGTATTGAAAGATCAAACGTTATCATTATATACCAAATCAACTGAACTGTACTTCCCAGTGCTGACCGTGGATCTAAGATATGCTTTGAGAGCTGAAATTGTTAATGATTCGGGTATAATACCTCATAGTGGTGTGTCAAAGGGTACATGGATTAGAATATTGACCGAATCCAAGAGTTATAAACTTCAGGCTGATTCTCCTCATGCTGCCAGATCTTGGGTAGGCCTTTTGAAGAAGCATATTTTTTCAAGTAGAAATAAAGGTGATTGTGTCACTGTTAAAGTTCCATTGCAAAATATATTGGATTTGGAAGAAACTCCTATTTTCGAAGCTGCTGAAACCATAAAAATCAAAGTTCTTGAAAGCTCTGATTCATTTGCATTGGATGATTATTTCTTTATGTTTTTCAATTTAGGTCCAGACTTTATGAAAGTGATCAATGAAGCTATAACTGCATTATCAAATATGAATAATTCACATCTACCTGAATTGATCGTGGATAGTACGGCAAGGCTAGATTTAACTGGTAAACGGACAAGATCATCTTCGTTGTTTCCTTTGAAAAAAGTTTTAGCCAAGTCCCGCTCAAGAACAAATAGTGATTCTACTGCCACATCACCAATTGCTTCACCAGTGTCACCTGAATTGGTTGTCCAAGAACCTGTTGTGGAGAGATATCTGGGGCCTCCTATTGATGAAGATGATATACCAGATATTGGAGAGGGTCCAAATTCAGATAGTGATAGTGAAACTGAAGATAATAAAATTCAACCTTCAGAGGATTTCATTTCCAAATCAGCCACTTTAATTCCTAAAGACCCAAAATCTTTATTACCTTATATTAATCCTGTCAAGACTTTAACTCAAGCAAGATCTCAAATATATAAATACACTCCTAAAGTTATCAAATCAGCTTCATATATGTGGATATCGAATCCGGTTCATTATGAAGAAAGAATCTCATTAGAAAGAGGCTCAGAAGATGAATATTTGGCTTCACCAAAGGAGAGAATTGATGCTACAAAGAGATTCCAACATCATTTTGCATTATCTGAAAGTGATGTTTTAGTTGCGTCGTATTATGCTCATTTGCAGCGCAATGTCCCAATCTATGGTAAAGTTTATTTGGGTGCAAAGGAAATTTGCTTTAGATCTCTAGTGCCAGGTTTTCACACAAAGATGATCTTACCATATAAAGATATTGAAAACACATATAAAGAAAAAGGTTTCAAATTTGGTTATTCAGGTTTAGTCGTGGTTATCCATGGTCATGAAGAATTATTTTTTGAGTTCAGCTCAACTTCTGCAAGAGATGATTGTGAATTTTTACTATTAAGACAGTTGGATAAAGATAGTGGACAAAATACAGAAGTCGGTTCCACAGATGCAGAATCAATTATGACTACAAGTGGGAAATTGGAAGCTGCCAAAATACAGTTGTTTGAAGATAAAATTCATACTGATACCGGTGTTGAGGTTCCTATAATGATTGAAAATCATCCACTTATGAAGACTAGCGTGAAGCCTGAAACCCCTTATAGATTTACGTTACTTACAATTGGTTCAAGAGGTGACGTTCAACCTTATATTGCTTTAGGGTTGGGTCTTAAAGCTGAAGGTCATGTGGTTAGAATTGTCACACATAAAGAATTTGAAGATTGGATTGTTAAGCATGGCTTAGAATTTAAAGAAATTGCTGGTAATCCAACTGAATTGATGTCATTAATGGTCTCGCATGGATCGATGAATGTTGGTTTGATCAAAGAAGCTTCGAGTAAATTCAGAGGATGGATTACGGAATTGTTATCTTCGAGTTGGGAAGCTTGTCAAGATACTGATATATTGATCGAATCGCCATCTGCAATGGCTGGTATTCATATTGCTGAGGCTTTGAATATTCCATATTTCAGAGCATTCACTATGCCATGGACTAGAACAAGAGCTTATCCCCATGCATTTATTGTTCCTGAACAAAAGAAGGGTGGTAGTTATAATTACCTAACTCATGTGTTATTTGAGAATGTCTTTTGGAAAGGTATCAGTGGACAGGTTAATAAATGGAGAAAAGAAACACTAAATTTACCAAAGACTAACTTGGATATGCTACAACAAAATAAAGTTCCATTTTTGTACAATATTTCACCAACAGTCTTCCCACCACCTGTTGATTTCAATGATTGGATAAAAGTTACAGGATATTGGTTTTTAAATGAAGCTATAACTTATAGTCCACCACAAGAGTTACTGGATTTCATAAATCAAGCACGTATTGATGAGAAAAAATTGGTCTATATTGGATTTGGTTCTATTGTTGTTTCCAACCCAAAAGAATTGACACAGGCAGTTGTTGATGCAGTGCTAGATGCAGATGTTAGATGTATTTTGAATAAAGGATGGTCTGAAAGACTGGGAGGATCTAGTCAGATTGAAATTGAGCTACCATATGAGGTTTTCAATGCAGGTTCATTACCTCATGATTGGTTGTTCCCACAGATTGATGCTGCAGTGCATCATGGTGGATCAGGTACAACTGGAGCTACATTAAGAGCAGGTTTACCAACAATTATCAAACCATTCTTTGCTGATCAATTCTTTTATGCAAATAGAGTTGAAGATATTGGTGTTGGTATATCATTGAAAAAATTGAATGTTAAAAGTTTATCAAAAGCTTTGAAGGAGGCAACTACAAATAATAGAATGATCACAAAAGCTCGTGATATTGGTGCAAAGATTCGTAAGGAGAATGGTGTTGCTAATGCTATCGATACTATCTATCGTGATTTACAGTATGCTAAAGAGTTAATTTCCAACAAGAGAAAGATTCCTATCACTACAGAGGATGAGCGTTTGATTGATGAAGATTCAAGAGGTCAAATGTTAAATATTAATGAAATTGATGATGTTGCTAAGCAAGTTGATGCAGGAAAGGATTTGGATGAGGAAGGGTCATGGCTACTGGTTTAATGTGTGTGTTTTTTTTTGTATAAAGGGTTACCGTAATGATGTTATTATCTAATGACGTCCATGTATTGAAATACTCTATCTACCAATTTGTAACTTCTTCAGCTTCACCAAATACTGATTCAGTAACCTCTTCGATGTTTTCATTCCATTCAATACCTGGAGCATTGAGTATTTCTGAGCAATTTTCCTTCAAGAAATCAATAATCAATTTATTTATAGCTGCAAATTCTAACAAGAATGCATCATGGCCTTCTGGAGAATTTATTCTTTCTAGTTTAGCATTTGGCATATATCTTGCTAGTGTTTCTTGTTCTGAATAAGTAAACAATCCATCTGAACTTATACCAATAACTAAAGCAGGTTGTGTTAATGATTCTAATAAGCTTTCTAAATCACCTTCTCTTTCTCTTGCAATATCATTTGTATCCATCTTTCTTGTGATTGAAATGTAACAATTTGCATCAAATCTACTGATGAATTTTTCACCTTGATAACGTAAGTAAGATTGTGCAGAGAAATATGTTTGGTGTTTGTGAACTGAAGAAGCTGTTGAAGCCAATGAAGCATTTGAATCTGTTGATTCTGATCTTGGACGTGGAGAGTTGATTTGGGATGATGATCCTGTCTTTTCAAGACCATTTGGTTGTAACTTTCTTCCTAATCTGTGACCTTCATTATGAATTGCCCAATGTTCTTCTTGAGGGGTTGAAGGGCTTCTATTTATTGAAGGTTTATCCACTTTGTTTTGGATTCCTTTAACTAAACTTGGATCTTTTCTACCAAATCTTGATTCAAATGAATTTCTTGAACGATAAGTCAACAATGCAGTCATTCTTGCTGCACTTAATCCAGCAGTTGGTGGATCATTTAATGGGTAATAACCATCTTGATATTTTGGATCTGAGTAGATACATTGACGTTGAGCCTCACTCCAACTTATACACCAAGCTGAATGTCTTGCACTTGTTGCTAAAGGAATGATGTTTTTAACGTAATCTTTATAAAAAGCCCATTCTAAAACTAATGTACCACCCATTGAACCACCAATTACAACAGCTAATTGTTTAACTCCCAAGTCATCCAATACTAGCTTGTGGATTCTAACATCATCTCTAACTGTGCATAAAGGGAATTCAGGACCATATCTTTGGCCAGTATTTGGATCATTTGTGACAGGACTTGCTGAACCATAAGGAGATCCAAGGGAATTTAAGCAAATAACAAAGAACTTGGTTGGATCAAAAGCTTTACCAGGACCTAGTAATGGACCCCACCAGTCAGACACGTCTGAAGACCCAGTCAATGCATGGCATATAACCATACAATTATCTCCAGCTTTGTTCAGTTGACCCCAAGTCTTGTAAGCCACTGGGACATTTGTCAATACTTCCCCGGATTCCAGCACGAATTCAGGGATTTCCACTATCGTTTGCTTGTTGACAAGCCCTGAGAATGGATTCTCTGGTTGAGACTCTACCTTTTTGTGTATCCCCATTGTGTTTTAAATGTGGTTTGTGTTTTTGATTTGTATTGTTCTCTGGTTAAAAAAAAATCCAACAGCGATGAGTTTTGGATTTGGTCTCGGTTTTTATCTTTATCGTTTTTTTTCAGCAGCTTCACCGTGAGTCACATGAGATTTGGTAATCGCTTACTTAAAACTAACGAAACAGTGAATTTTATTTAGACAATGGTGTTTTAAATTAGATTCAATCGCTAGATAATTGTGAACCGAAGAGAATGAATGTGATTTTGGGCGTATTGAGTGAGAATTGACGTTTCTGTTCTCGATTAATGTGTTGATGAAATAGAGACCCGAAAGCTTTGAGATTTTCCACAGTGCAACCAGCAGGCTTAAATTTAGTCAGCCTATACCGTGAATTGTGGTCAAATGAAAGAGAGAATTAAATTCTGAATCATTTACTTACTATTATTTATATTCATTAAAACATCTCAGGTTCCAATTCAGAGCCCACCAGATTTTCTGTAGGCAGATAAGTACGTGTCTTGACCAGATATTGGGCTTTACAAATTGAATTACAGACGTACTGTTTGAATTTTGGTGGATAATCAGGCATACTGGTTCCTATTCATTTACAGATATTCAATTTTCTCTGTAAAGAAAGAATTAAAGCATATCATCAACCTACAACTTCGTTTTTTCCTGAAAGTGATGTTTTCATAAATTTTGGTGCTATTTGATGACACTGGCGATGATGGCAGATTTTTGGAAAAAAAAATTTTATGAAGCTGGTTAAACATGGAAACATCAACAAACAAAATTTTGGTAAAAGACTTGCAAAAAAGTTACCACAATAATGAGTGAAATCACCGATGACAGAGTGACAAACTCGCAAAAGAGACAAGCATACCGTGATAAGCAAGAAGAGAAACGTAAAAACTTGAAGCATGTTAGAATTGATGCTGATTCAATAAAGGATTCAGAAGTTGAATTACCAAAAGTGAGTGATATCGATATTTATCACTAGAATATAATGGGAACTAATGAAATTTCAGAAACGTTTCTATAGACAGCGTGCACATTCAAACCCATTCTCAGACCATCAACTTGAATAGTGAGTATAATTAAGAACTCTTCTCACTTCATATTTCTAACCCATATCGTCAGTCCAAGAAGCCCAGCTGATATGGAATGGTCAAGATTATACCCAGGATTCTTTGATGAATCAACAGGTAAAATGACAAAAGATGTCACTATTGCAGATGTTGGATGTGGATTCGGTGGGTTGTTAATTGATTTATCCCCAGCTTTCCCAGATAATTTAATATTAGGTATGGAAATTCGTGTTCAAGTTACACATTATGTCGAAGATCGTATTATTGCATTAAGACAAAAACATATTGACACAAACGGATATCAAAATATAAATGTTTTGAGAGGTAATGCCATGAAGTTTTTACCAAATTTTTTCCAAAAATCACAATTGGAGAAAATGTTTTTCTGTTTCCCTGATCCTCATTTTAAACAAAGAAAGCATAAGGCAAGAATTATCACAAATACTCTATTGAGTGAATATGCTTATGTTTTGAAAGAAGGTGGTATAATTTATACCATTACAGATGTTAAAGATTTACATGACTGGATGGTTAAACATCTTGATGAACATCCATTATTTGAAAGATTAGACGAAGAATTTGAAAAAAATGATGAATGTGTTAAGATAATGTATAATAGTACTGAAGAAGGTAAAAAAGTTGAAAGAAATAAAGGTGATAAGTTCTTGAAATGTTTTAGAAGATTACCAGATCCAAAATAAGTACTCATGAAACAAAACTTTGTATATTAGTGAATAAAGAGCCTCGGTTGGGATAATAATAATAATATATTTAAAATAACTGTACTCATACAAAACGAACTGAAAATAGACTGATAAACAAAAATCACAAATAGTTAGTGGATCTATGATGCAAAGAAATCAAATAACACTTCTAGTCTAAACTTGATCTTGGATATTACTTGAATTTAATGATTCAGTATCAGAGCCTGCAAATACACTTTCATCTCCATCACCATTACTTGTAGAGTTCCCATTTCCCTTTTTCTTGAAAACTTTACCAACAAATGAGCTAACTGTGGCACTTGATCTTCTTATTGAAGAACTTAATGAATGTTGATCACTATTTTTATATTTAACAATTTCTTCAATGCCTGGAGGTTCAATACTAAAATTTGAGGATTGAGATTGTGGTGGAATGAAATTTCTAAAACTTTGTTCTGATTTTTGTTTTGTTAATAATGGATTAGAATAATCAACAGTTGGGTTAGCTAAAGCTTGTTGTCTTGCTAAAGCTGCCGTTGATAAATTTTGATGAATATTACCACCTGGGACAGTTTCATCTGCGATTGATTGAGCTTCTGAATCTATAGGTTGATAAGTTGATCCATGGAAACTAAAAGTTGAAGAACGATCATCAAAGATAGAATCCATATCTTCTAATGAAACACCTGCAGTTTCTGGGAAAACTGTATAGACAACGAAAAATGAGATAAAACATGAAGTGGAATGAATTAAATATAATCTCCATGTAATCAACTCTTGTAAAATTGGAGTCATTTCACCAACTAACCAATTAAAGGCCCAATTTGATGCAGTAGCTAAAGAAGCAATTTTGGCACGAATACTTAAAGGACTAATTTCACTTGGAATTAACCAAGGTAATGGACCCCAAGAATAACCAAATCCAGCATTAAAAATGAAAACCAAGATAACAACGAGATGTCTAGTCTTTTCCGTATTAACGTAAAGGGAATAGGAAACAGCAGTTAGAGCAACACCCATAACTATAGCCCCTGACAATAAAATTGGTCTTCTCCCCCATTTATCAACAAGGATCCAAGGAGGTAGAGTACTCAATACATAAATGATTGCATTGAACCCAGTCATCAAAATAGCATCTCTTCCTTCCCAACCAGCTTGTTCAAACACCAAAGGTGCATAATAAGAAATCACATTAATACCATTCAATTGAGCAAAAGCTTGACCAGACATTGCAATGAAAACTCTTTTTTTATATCTTTTGAACATATAGCGGTATGAAGATTCACCTTCTAATCTATGAAGTAAAACTGTTTCTTTGATTTCTCTATATTCATTTCTAGCACGTTCATCTTGAACATTACCTCCAGAGGTTAAATCTGCAATAACAACAATACCTTCAGCATCATGGTCATGGTTTAATAGCCATCTTGGACTTTCCACAATGACATAAGAACCAAAATATAGAGCAATTGCAATTAAACTTTGAATTGATAATGGTATTCTCCAAGCTGCATTTGATTCCAAAAATGAACAAAAATAATCAGCCCAAACAGAAATTGCATAACCCATGATATTTCCTGTAAATTCAACACAACCTAAACGACCACGAGAATGTGGAGGAGAAATCTCTGTTTGATACATTGGAACAACAGTTGTTAATAAACCGACACCAAGACCACTAATGAATCTTGCAATGGTCAAAATGGTTAAAGATGGAGCCAATGCTTGTAGTGCACCACCAATTGCAAAAATAATAGCTCCATAACGAATAGCACGACGTCTACCCACTTTATCAGAGACTTTCCCCGATAATAACGAAGATATTAAGGCACCAATTTCCAAAATGGCAACCATAGTACCAATAGCGGCACTTGAAGGGTCTTTAAAATAATCTTTGAATCTATGATTAGTCAATAATCCACTCATAACACCTTGTTCAAACCCAAAAAGTAGCACACCTGTACTAACGAAACATGTTGTAAAGTATAATAGTGGTTTCCCCACAAGGTAACTTTCTTTCAAAGTTAGTTGTTGATATTCGCTGTGATCAGTCATATTGTATTATTGTTTTGGTTTTCTTTAACAGATGTGCAATCTATAACATCAAGATTGTGTCTTGATTATATTGAAAAATTCTCAAAAAAAAAATCTGGCACCTTTGATATGTACCCCGATTGAAGAGTAGTTTGACGCGTTCTCAAAACCGTGTCTAATCTTGTAATTGTCTATAGTATTTGATTGTTTCTAATGGACTGCTACTCTTTTCAAATGTGAAGAAATGGAGTATGCGGAATGGTTTCTCTAGCACACGCCTCGATAAGGGGAGCTTTCTGATTGTTGTTGAGATAAGAATGGATGCAGTGGGAGCGCTCTGGATTGCTCAAGGGAACTTAGCCTGTAGTAATAGTGTGTGTCTTCTGTACGGAGTGGCGGTGGCAGCAGTAGCAGCAGCAGGAACTTGTATTTTCAAGAGAAATGAGGGAAAAGAGTATAAATAGTTTCAGGTTGTTTTGATGTTTTTCTCGTCGCTTCGAAAAGTTGTTGATCATGTTTTTGCGGGAAAGAACCGAGGGCTTGGAAAGTATGCAAATGACGTCAGTCTACCCTCGGTCACGTGATATATTTCTATAATAAGCAAAATGTTGAGGAAAGCATTTATTTTAAAGAAGAATTGGGAAAATTAATGGTAAAGTTGATTGTGGAAGTGTCGAAAGAGATTGTAACTTTGAAAAGGTACTTTAAGATCATCACTTTGTCTGTTATTCGTGACTGATATTTAATGTGTTACAATCTGAGCCTTGAAAGAAGTCACAAGCTGGGCAATAAACTGAAGTATTTAAACAATGATACAAGGCTTGAAAATGATAATCACTCTATTAATTGTGCTACGACTCGTATCACGATTCCGTCGTTTTTCCTACAAAAGCCGTAAATCAACACGGTTTTGTGAAACATTAAAATCGACATGACACAAAAACCATATAAACTTGTTTGATCATGACTCAAAAACGCAAACTAGAGAGTGATATTTGATTAAGATTCATGTTCTTCAATTATTTGAAATCAACTGTCAAAGTCCAGTTTCAAGTGCCAACTCGCGGGAACTCTTGTGTCATCACGGAGCCTGTTTGAAGTGATGTGACAAAAGTGCAAGTGCAATCACTGCCTTTTTGAACGTAATCCACAACATTTTCATGAGTATAACTCTGGATGGTTCAATTCACATTATATGGATTTAATATGATTTGGAGGTGCAAGTGCAATCACTGCTTTCTGAATTCAAATACCTTGAAATAGATTCACAATTTAAAAGGTTTGATGCAGCTAATTTGGTTACTGGTTAAAGAAGTCAAAATGGGTTGAAACACTTGTGAAAGGGCAAGGAAGATCCAGAGAAGTGTTTTTAGACAAATGAGGTCAACCTATCAAACTAGTTGCAGTCTCAGCGCGCAACCCTCTCATTTAACACTACATCTAAGGCTCAAATGGTTGTTGAAAACTTGAAATATCAAATCAGCATCATATATTTGTATTGTTTAAAGTCTTGTTCAAAAAAGCAGTTCCAAAAAAGCAGTTGCAGCAGAAGAAGTTTGGAGCTTTGACGTTCTATTCTTTTTTCCATTTAATGGATAGAGAGATAGCTGCTAAAACAACTGGTGCAATACTAACAATTTCACCAATTCCAGAGTAAGCAGGAGGGATACGGGCTTTGACAAAAGCACCAGATGATAGCAAAATTGCAAATAAGTTGTAAATGGCTGACCAAATGAAGTTGAAGAAAACTCTATTAAAGGTTCTTTTTGAAAGGCTTTGCAACTTCACAATACCATCTAACCCACCCAATAAAATAACATCTGATGAAGCTTTGGTTACTTCAGAGGCTGTTCCAATTTGAACACCAATATCAGCTTGAGCAACAGCAATAGCGTCATTGGTACCATCGCCACAAAATAGGACAACCTTTTCCTTTGAAGCACCTTTTAAAGACTTGATAAAAGCTTGTTTAGACTTTGGGGTAGCTCTAAACTGAATGTTTGATAAGGAAATGCCCAATTCATTGGCAACCATTTCCACTGATTTCCTATTATCACCACTTACAATATGGCACGTTTGACCTTTCTTTGATAAAAATTGAATAACATCCTTCGCTTCAGGTTTTAGCTCTGTTCTCAATGAAAAAACACAGATCAACTTGGAGTCACTTGCACAGCAAAGCAATGTATAACCTTTCTCCAATAGCGGTTTGACAACTTCATGGTTGTGAAGTTTAGTCCAGTATGGATTTCCCAGCTTCAAAATTGAATGCTTAAATTCGCATTGAATACCAGAACCAGAGATTGATTCAATTTTTTCAATCTTAGCAGCAGATGAAGCATCCTTCTGATCTAAAAAATTGGCAACCGCAACTGAAACAGGATGGGTGTTGTTCAATGTCATTTGCTTGACAACAGAGATCACTTCATCATTTTCGATTCCATTATCTTCCAAGATTTTGAAGTCTTCCACTCTCATTTCATTGTCAGTAAGTGTACCAGTTTTATCGAAAACAACATCGGTAACCTTATATGCATTTTCCAAAACATTTGATTGTTTAATGATAATACCTTCCCGTGCAGCTACTCCACCTGCTATGATTAACACCATTGGAACAGCAAGACCAATTGCACAAGGGCATGAAATTGCCAACACTGCAATACCATAAGTGATTGCAACAGAAACGGCTTTACCACCTGATTGATGTCTAACTTTCAAACCGACAATGATCCAAACAATGAAGACAATAGTTGAAATCATAATGACAACAGGAATGAAATACCCAGCGATTTTATCAGCTAAATCTTGAACTTTGGGCTTTTCAGCCAAAGCATTTTCCACAGATTCTGCAATATCGGTGATACTGTTTTTCCCTGGTAGTCTTGTGACTTGAGCAATTAGCTTAGAAGAGCCATTAAAAGTTCCTGCAATAACTTCATCATTCACTTTCTTCATAACAGGTAAACACTCACCTGTAATCATGGATTCATCAATTGGGCCTTCTCCGGAAACAATAAAACCATCAGTAACAACTCTTGAATGAGGAGAGATGACAATTTTATCATTCATTTCCAGCAAACGAGAATCAATTTCAATTTCATCGCCATCTTGAAGTAAGATAGATGTTTCAATTTGTAAAGATCTTAATGAAATCGAGGAAACAGCCTTAACTTTTGCAATTTCAGACAATAATCTTCCAACCAAGACCAATGCTATTAATAACGAGCTGGTTTCGAAAAACTCATTAATAGATATCGAAACACCAACTCTTTTCAAAATAAAAATGACTAATGAAAACACATAAGCAGCAGTAATACTAATAACAATCAACATATCCATTTCCAGGACTTTACTATAGATTAATGCTTTTAAAGCACCAATATAAAATTCAGGAATGGCTATAATTTGAACCAATGAAGCTAAAACCAATGAAACGATAGATTTTGTGGCATAAGGGACCGAATTATGAGACCAATCCAGGACAACAACAGGAATGGCTAAAGCTAATGATAGAGCACATTTAATCCACATCAAACGAAGTTTCTTTTTCCCTTCCTCCAAAGCTTTGTTAAACTTTGGTGGTGCTAATTTTGAGCCTGGAATCTTGGAAACAAGTGATCTAGCACCGATAAATTGGGGATCATAGGAGACTCTGTATGTGGATTTATCCAATTTCTCAATTGATTCAACAAATTCCTCCAGTTTGTTCAAATCTCCTTCCCCAATGATCATATCAATGGTTTGGAAATCATACTCAATTTTTGTTAGCTTGAAACCTGTTTCTTTTGAGATTCTAGCAACAGCCTGGGGAACATCCAAGATATCCTTGTTGATTGTAAATTCAGCAATACCAGTGACAAAAGTGACATTGATTGAGCTAATACCCTCAATATTTTGTAAAACCTTTAAAACTTTTTTACTGCAACCAGTACAAGTCATGCCAGAAACGTTGAAAGCAACTGCTTCATAGGAAGTCAAAGACTCTGGATCTTTTGATTCACTGAATTTCAATGGGGTTTCTTTGATCTTACAACAGGCATCTTTACAAGAGTTTTCCTTGGTCTCTTCACAGGAGTCTTTGCAAATATCCTCATTTCCACCTTTTTCACCACATGAAGACTTAACCTTGCGACGACTACGACATCTTGGAGTGAAACTTTTCTTGCGTGAGCAGGAAGATTTGACAAAGCATTCATCATGATCTTGGTAAATTGAAGGACCTGAAACTTTTGTTCCACAACAAGTGTTTAAATTCTTGAAGAATTTACGACAAATACATTGACCAGTTTCGATATACTTGTAATAATCTTTCAATGCCTTTTGGAAATGAGTTGCACAAGCTTCGTAAGATGATGTTGATTTATCACAGCAGTTATCCTTACCTTCCTCTTCGCATGAATCACAATCCGAATCTGATCCTTGACCACAACAACTGTCGGCGTCACCATCTTCACAACAAACATTATCTTCACATGAATCATCACATGAATCGCAATCAGGCTTGCTGACATTTTCGGAAGCATCACCACACTCAATCTTAGCAATTTCACGGATACATTCAACTAGTTTTGCCATCATTAGTATATTGTGGATATTTTCTCTTAAGATACATATTAAACTTACTGGTACATGGAGTATCACAAGTTTGACAGTCCCTACAAAAGGGGATACCTTCATTGTCAAATTCACCAGACATTATTCTTTAGTTCTCTTTGATGTTATTTTCCTTGTGTTGTTGGTTTAAGGGTGAAGTTTTTTTTTCATGATGATCAAACACCTGTTTTCAATCAGACCGTGGAATACCCACGGTATCGTCAACCCTAGTAATATGGTGCCATTGGCTCATTTATGGTATTCAGGAACTGATTCCAGCGAAATGACAGATCATTTTGAGATACTGCAATATCACTGATCGAGATTTCTTTCAAATTGAACTTCCTGATAAAAATAATACTTTTCAATGGAATTTTCGATTGTTGACGTTTTTTCGTTGATGTTTGATTATCGGGTATAAGCGGTCGCTGCATTTCAATCTAGTTCGTAGTATTATATTCACAAGGGATATATAAAGAACTTGTTCTCTAAATCTGTCAAGTCTAAGTTAGCTATATCCACTTCCTCCACCACTTGTTCTCCAGTGTTGGGATCAGTGGTGACAACTTGACCATATTTCTCATCTGGATGTTCTTCAATGTATTTCAATCTCTCAATATTACGTCTTTTCAAGATAACATGAATCACAAGTCCAATCAGTATAGGCAAGAAGAACGATAAAACAATCTGAATGATCCATGCTGGATAGTACCTTGGAGCTTGATGGCCTCTCCATAATTGTGGACTAATAATGTTGGCAATACAATACCCAAACATAAAAAAAATATTTCTATAGAATTTTTTGGTATAACCTGATGCTGATGAAGTTGACCAACCGACAACGACAATGAAAGCTAGAGCGAATGTGTGACCACTTAATAACAACATCACAATCAGTGAAAGTTTTTTATCCCAAGGCACTAAAACCATTCCTAAAGCACCTGCTAATGCTGGAGTTCCTGCTAAGAGAATCACCAACGCAGAACTTTCCTTGACCTTATAAACAATAAAGACACCAGCTACCAGGAAAATTGAGCCAAAAGCACCACCCACGACATTTATAAGAGTTACTCCTAGTCTTTTAACACCAATAGCTTCATATAAAATGTTTACTTGGAACATTAAATTATTGTGAAGCATACTGAACAATGCAAATGAAGTGAATAACCAAGTCAGTGGATCTTTAATACATTCAATGATTTGATATTTCTTAATCGTTTTCTGTTCAATTGAAGAGCTTGAGGCTGTTTGGATCTTTCTAATCAAATGGACTCTTTCTTCTATGGTTAGAAATTTTGCCTCTGATGGATTACTTGGATAAACAAATAATGCCCAAACTGCATTGATCAGAGTTAACCCACCGATAATAACCATAAATATTTTCCATGGAGGAATTGGTGGTGACTTTAGGTGCAACAACCCATAAGATATGAATCCACCTATCCATTCGGCAGGACCTTGTGAACTAACCCAAAATACTGGATTCACCATTGCTCTTTCTCTTGGGGTGAAAAATTGTAACAACGTAATTTCAATAGCCGGAATAATCACACTTTCAAAAAATCCTAATAGGAATCTGAGCACAATCAATCCGCCATAATTTGAGGCAGTGGCTGTTAAAAAGATCAAAATTGCCCAAGTGAACAATATCAAAGAGACAAATCTTGCAAAATTGAATTTTTGAAGGAAAAAATGTAATGGAATTTGACCAATAAAATAACCTGCGTAGAAGATTGAGTTCAAGTTATTATACTGGTCATGCGAAATACCAGTTGATTCAAACAACCCTAACAATATACCATAAGATAGTACACTTTTATCAACAAATAACACGGTATTAATCATCATAAGTAGAGGAACTAACCAAATGTATAATTTTCTTCTGATTCTTTTCTCAATCTCTGGAGTCAATGACCCAGTTACTTGGCTCGAGTAAGTCTCCATGAATTTCAACGTTGCATCAGCATCTTTTTCATCAACATGAGCTTGAGCTGAGTTCAAACTCACGACTCTCTGAACCAAGTGCTCTTTCTTGTTTGATTCAAGATCCGACATTTTTTTCAAAATATGAAAACATAATTCAGAAGCGAGCTGAAAACAAGGGCATCTTGTGCCATTTAAATGATATTTCCCTGGTTGTCCATTTGTATAGCTCCAGATGGCGATGAGCACTGTGGTTTGTGCTTTTGTTGATGTGGTTGTCTACAACTGTGGCTATTAAATTTTTTTTTCAACGGTTTCATCATCGCTAAACTGTGGTTAAGCTCTTTGAAAACGCCCTTCAAGAAAGGCACTTGGCTCTGTAAAGTAAAGACCGCTAGTTGAAGATGCCGTTGGGCTCGTTAAGCAAGTGAAAGAAGAGATTTTGAAAGCAATTGTCGGTGGCTCAGGCTGCCATTGTTCTACAATGTGTTGAAATTTGCAATCACGAATGCATCTTAAAGTTATTTACCTCTCTCAACCACTTCCAGCTTCTTGACGACTCTGGCTGGAATACCAACTGCAACAGAGTTGGCTGGGATGTCTTTGGTAACAACGGAGTTGGCACCAACAACAACATTGTCCCCAATATGGACTCCAGCAAGAACAGTGACATTGGCACCTAACCAGACCCTATTACCAATAATGATTTCCCTGGACCATTCATAATGATCATCAACCCTCATGTAAGGATCTAAAGGATGGGTAGCACAAGTCAAAGTGACATTTGGACCAAGTGCAACCCCATGTCCAATCTTTACAATTGAACCATCCAAGATAGTTAAGTTGAAATTGGCATAAAACTTATCACCAACTTCAATATTGAATCCATAATCAACGTAGAAAGGTGCTTCAACAAATGCTTCACCTTTGATATTTCCAAAAACGGTTTTCAAATAATCTAAGCGGGCCTGTTCGTATTCATCTGGAGTCTCAAAATCATCAATACTAATATTACCATACTTCAAGGCTCTTTCATGTCTTCTCATACGAGCATATTTCAATTCAGGAACCCAGCATCTATAACTTTAGTGAATTATTGTTAGTATTGTCAATTATGTCAAACTAGGTAACATTTCTATCCAACATACCGCATTCCTGAAATCATTTTCTCATAATCATCACTTCCCTTGGGAACACCATTGAAATTAGCATAGACATAGTCTATTAGCTCTTGGTTTTTCTTGAACAATTCAGTCATTTAGCCTCTTGTATATCTATTCACTTGTAAACCAATGTGCAAGATGGATGATACTAAAGTTGAAAAATTTTTGATTCTTTGGAGTACAATCATTCACCCACAGTTGTTGAAACAGATTCACTCGACAACGAGGAATTAGTACCTCAAGAAGTTTTCACCCCAGCTGTTCAAGAATTATACGGATGAATAAATGTACAACGTTCTATATCTGGCATGATTTTGTCCCACACAAAGTTGGCGATTTGAGTAACACTTGAGTACATCCAAAAAATTTAATAAAAGGTGTTCTATAGTTGAATATCTGTGTAGCTGGACTTCTTATACTCTATTCAAAATCTCAATCAATCATTTTCAATGATAAAGTAGTTTAAAATTCTCCGTTGGAAGTGGTTCATGTTCGCGAAAAAGCGACTATATCCGTCGGTGATTTGAAACAAACAATGAATCGGTGATTCACTTCCATGTCGCATCTAAAATTTCAACTGATCTATCTGAAATTTATAAGAAGTACTGATTTTCCTAATTCATACTGGTTTTAGTGTTGTTGGAATTGACTGGATATGTTTTTTAATGGATCAAAAGTGAAGCATTTGTGCTATCCAAATTCATGAATCGAACTGTATCAACCCATAGTATCAATGAATCATAAATCTGAGCACTTCATTTCTTCAAGAGATTATTTGTACCATACACGCAGCTTGAAATTTCATCCCCATTCATTAAACTTCAGGTATCTTGGTCAATTGGTGGTAGTTATTGGAGAAAAACAATCAGATATCATCGCCATTGATCCTATCAACACATTCATGATTTGATAGCTGCTGGTTCCCATCTAGACTATGATACTTGGTTCAATAATGACCTGATCTTGTTATCACTTTGATTTTATGAATACACAGCTCGCCTTTGTTCAGTAAAGTTTTAGAGGATATACAGAAAAGATATCAATTGTTTTCGAGAAGATAGTTTGAGAAGCCGTTTTCTATTGATTGTTCGTTCTGCCGTTGCTTTCTTCATCGTTCCAGCTTTCCCTGATCACAAATTTTTCTTTCATCATGATCTAGATCTCTGGGTTTTCACTGGTTGATTTTGGTGTTGTCATCATCGTTATTGGTGATCATTTGTGCTTAAATGAAGTGCTGAGTTCGCCGGCGTTCCAATCTCGAGATTAACTCCACCAATGAGAAAAGGGAAAACCGTTTTGGGTCAAAAAGCAACGGCTGGCTTTAACACAGGGAACAAATTGAGTTCATTGTGTATAGATTCGTTGTGAGTAACTGAGTGGACAATTATTTCGTGATCTTCAAGTTTCAAGCCCTTTATTGTTCAGGACAAATCACTGTAATGCTACAGAGCTCAAAAAATACCCACAATCACTTTCACAATCACTTTCAAAGGTGATATACACATTGAAATGTTTTACAATTCCAGAATCCACGATGTCTAGACTCTAGAGAATCACTCATCATTCAATAGATCTCAGAGTCATCCATTTAGCTCTTTTCCAATAGCGTCCCTGTCCCTGTCAAGCTTTTGGCAGCCCTTCAAGAAACTCATTTGTTCGGCATGAAGCTTATCAACGAAAAAAAATTCTTATCAGCGTGAGCTTATTGGCACGCGACTCTCTGACAGTGCACTTTATATAAAACTTCATAAAGATCCTCAAACTGACGCAAGACCGTTGAGATGAGCTTTTCATTCCAGGTCAATTAGGAAGCTGTGATAATGTTAGAAGGAAACCCTTTACCACAAAGTGCCGGTTATGCCATTGTTGTTGGGCTAGGTGCAGTCTTTGCATTTGGTATGATTGCAGTCACTGCGATGTTGAGACGTTATCAAAAGGAAATCATCACTGCTGAAGAGTTCGCTACTGCTGGTAGAAGTGTCAATACTTCTCTTATTGCTGCTGCTGTGGTTAGTTCTTGGACTTGGGCTGCCACTCTTTTACAATCCACTACTCAAGCTTATAAAAATGGTGTCTCTGGTGGGTTTTGGTATGCTTCAGGTGCTTGTGTTCAAATCATTTTGTTTGCAACTTTAGCTATTAAGGCAAAGCAAATTGCCCCAGGTGCACATACTTATCTTGAAATTGTCAGAGCTAGATATGGTAAGACTGCTCATTTGGTTTATACTTATTTCGCATTTGCAACAAACATTTTGGTTACTGCTATGTTATTGGCTGGTGGTTCCGCCACGGTTAATTTCTTGACTGGTATGCACCCAGTTGCTGCTATCTTTTTATTGCCATTGGGTACTGTTGTCTATACTTTATTTGGTGGTATCAAGGCAACTTTTTTGACAGATTATGCACATACTGTTGTGATTGTTATTATCATTTTCGTCTTTGCATTTTCCGTTTATGCTGCTAGTCCATTATTAGGTTCTCCAAGTGCAGTGTATGATAAATTAACAGAATTGGCTAAGACTCATCCAATTGAAGGAAATCATAAAGGTTCATATTTAACATTCAATTCCAAATCAGGTGGGATGTTCTTTTTAATTAACATTTCAGGAAACTTCCCAACAGTGTTCATGTGAGTATAAAATTGAAGTTTATCTTGCTGCAAATGTTCAGATTTGAATGGTTTTTCATTTACCGCGAATCTTTGCAACAAAAAGCACATTTTTTGGAAATTAATACTAACAATTAATCTAGGGATCGTAAGTATTTGTTTAGATTATTCCCGTGTGTTTCTGTGAAATGAAATAAGAGTTACTGTGGATTTTTGGTACTTTGCAGTGCTGACTGCTGAACTTCATTCACTTTGGGTACCTCATTAACTGCTATGTTCGCGTGAAATAACATGGTTTTCACTCAAGAATTGATATACTAACTACAAATTTTAGAGGGTTACTGGAACAAGGCAATTGCTGCTTCTCCTGCTGCTTCATTACCAGGATATGTTCTCGGTGGGTTGGCATGGTTTGCTATTCCTTGCTTGATCTCAACTTCAATGGGATTAGCCTGTAGATGTTTAGAAGATAGTCCAAGTTTCATGTATTATCCAAATGGGTTGAGTGCTACTCAAGTTGCTGAAGGTTTAGTCTTGCCAACTGCTGCTTACACTTTATTGGGTAAAGGTGGTGCAGTCGCTTCTTTATTGTTGGTTTTCATGGCTGTCACTTCAGCTATGAGTGCTGAATTAATTGCTGTGAGTTCGCTTTGTACTTATGATATCTATAAGGGTTATATCAACCCAAGGGCTTCAGGTAAAAAGCTAATCTTGGTTTCTCATGCTAGTTGTATTATTTTTGGTCTTATTATGATTGGGTTTTCCATTGGTTTGCACTATGGTGGTGTTAGTATGGGGTTCTTGTATGAATTGATGGGTATCATTATTGCATCTGCTGTTATTCCTGCTTCTTTAACAATGTTTTGGTCAAGACAAAATTGGGCAGCTGCAGTGATTTCACCTGTTCTTGGATCATTGGTTGGGATTATTAGTTGGTTAGCTTCTGCTAAAAGTATGTTTGGTTCAGCAAGTTACGATAATTTATTTGAAGATGATCCAATGTTGATCGGTAATCTTGTTTCATTACTATCTCCATTAATTTTTGTTCCAGTGCTAACTATTTGCTTTAAACATGAACCTTTTGACTGGGAAATCTTGAAAGAAATCAAAAGAGTTGATGAAACTGAAGAAATCATGCAAAGTGAAGGTGAAGTCTATGATGAAAAAAATGATAAAGAAAATTTAAACCCAATAACTTCAGTTGCTACAGTTGGGAAACAATTGGCTCAATCAAATAAAGATAAATTGTTGGAGGAAGAAACTGCACATTTGGCCAAGTCTGCTAAAATTGGTGGGTACCTTTGTATTTTCATGGCTCTTGCATTTTTGATTGTCTGGCCAATGCCAATGTATGGTTCCAAATACATTTTCAGTAAAAAATTTTTCACTGGTTGGGTTACTGTTTTGATTATTTGGTTATTCTTTACTTGTTTTATGGTTTGTATTTATCCATTATGGGAAGGTCGTCATGGTATTTATACAACTTGTCGTGGGTTATATTGGGATTTAACTGGTCAAACTTATAAATTACGTGAGTGGCAAAACTCCCACCCAGAACAATTACATGTTGTTCAATCACAAATTAGTGCTGCTGTTCATGAAGGCCGTGAGGAAAATGAAGATAAAATTAGGCATATTGATGATGAATTGAAATAGAGCAAAGGAGAGAAAGAGATGTGATTTTTAAACTATAGTTTTGTGATTTTTTTTTGCGAGATATTCTTTAGTCACCACTAAAGAGTTGATAACTTTTGAAAATATATGTTATATTGGTACTTTTAGGTTTCTAGAAATGCTGTAGCCTTCGTTCAATTAAAGCCTTCAAGAAGTTCATGAGGAATATATTTCGCGAATATCCAGCGGGCGCGTACGGCCGTAGCTCTAGTTATATTACAAACAACCTAGCCCAACGACGTGGGATCTAATCATCTTGAAAGGTTTAATATATGCTTATATGGTGATATTTCAATAGAAATTGAATATTAATTGGATGAATCTCAACGTATTCAAAAATATAATTACAACTTAAAAAAAAATTAAAGCTTCAATATTCTCACTATTTCCAAATCTGAAATTCGATGAAAGAGATCAAATCAAAAAAATTATCTTAAAAATCAAATATGACTTTATAGTAAAATAATTCAGATATTTTTATTCCATTTAGCATATTTTCAACACTCGTTTACTGCTTTTATCGTCAAGTTAAATCACTTTAAAGTCTAATATTGATTACATAATCACATACTAAAATGAAGCTATTTTGAGGGTTTTCAAAAGCCATTAAATATTCAATAATGGGTATATTTTAATCCAAAAAAACCCTATTAGTATTAAATAAATACTTAACTCTCTGATTCAATAACTAATATCTCAATTTCCCATAAAACCCATGTTTTCACCTGATTATTCAAATTCCCATAGAGTGTGCCTACCGAAAAGTTTTTGTTGATGGCGTTTTTTTTATTTTGCTGTTCGATAAGGAGAAAGCTCATCGACAACAACAAAAACAAACAACAAGACAATTTCAATTGAAGTGTGGATATTATCAAAAGATGGATGAAGAATACGACGTTATTGTGCTAGGTATGTATGGGGAATAACAATGGTGTTCCAATTGAGGATCATACTAACAAATGCTTTGAATAGGAACTGGTGAGTGACAGGATTGCAAAGTGTGATGGGAATGATTTGTTCTAACAATTGAGAAAGGGTTGACTGAATGTGTTCTTTCTGGTTTGTTATCAGTTGAAGGTAAAAAAGTGTTACATATTGATCGTCAAGATTATTATGGAGGGTGAGTTTAGATGGTGTTTATTTTCTTTGGATTAATATTAACAAATTCAAGTGAATCTGCTTCATTGAACCTTCAACAAGTGAGTGATTCTGATCTTTTCTTTACTTACTTATACTGACTCTTTGCTCAGCTTTATGAAAAATTTAAACCAGGTAAAACCCCTGATGAATCCTTAGGCCGTTCAAGAGATTGGTGTATTGATTTAATTCCAAAATTTTTAATGGCCAATGGTGAATTAACAAACATTTTGGTTCATACAAATGTTACAAGATATGTTGAATTCAAACAAATTGATGGTTCTAATGTTTATCGTTATAATAAAATTTCAAAAGTTCCAGCAACTGAATATGAAGCTATAAGTTCATCATTAATTGGATTATTTGAAAAAAGAAGATTGAAAAATTTCTTACAATGGGTTGCACAATATAAAGAAGATGAACCTTCCACTCATAAAGGTTTAAACTTAGATGTTGATAGTACTGATACTGTTTATAATAAATTTGGATTGGAAGAAGGTACCAAGAATTTCATTGGACATGCAATGGCACTTTATGATAATGATTCATATTTGAATGAACCTGCACGTCCAGCGGTTGAAAGAATTATTTTATATGTTCAATCAGTGGCAAGATTTGGTAAATCTCCTTATTTATATCCATTATATGGATTAGGTGAATTACCTCAAGGTTTTAGTAGATTAAGTGCAATTTATGGAGGTACATTTATGTTGGGTACACCTATAAAAGAAGTCTTATATGATGATGATGGTAAAGTTGAAGGTGTTAAAGTTGAATTAGATGGTGAATTACAAACTGCAAAATCTAAAGTTATAATTGCAGATCCAACTTATTTCCCTGATAAAGTTAAAAAAAATGAGAAATTAATTAGAACAATTTCAATTTTAGATCAATCACCTTTGAAAAGTGGTGAAAATTCAGGTCAAATCATTATTACTGGTAAAGAAGCTAATAGAAATAATGATATTTATATTGCATTAATTGGATCAGAGCATAAAGTTGCCCCACCAGGTAAAAATGTTGCAATTGTTTCCACAATCATTGAAGGTGATCAACCACCTCATTTACAAATCCAATCAGCTTTCAAATTATTAAATATTAAAAATTTTGAATATACTTTTATGGGTATTTCTGAAATTTTTGAACCAATTCAAGATGGTTCAAAAGATGGAGTTTTCATTTCAAAATCTTATGATGCAACATCACATTTTGAAAGTGTTACAGAAGATGTTAAAGATATTTATTTTAGAGTTACTGGTAAACCTTTAAAATTGACAAAATTGGATGAAGGTGAATTTAATGCTACTGCATAGGGTATGATAATTACATGTTTTTTCATTTAATATTGAAATAGATTGAATAGTTTCAAAATAATTTTTGTAGCATTCAACCAAATAGGGCCTTGAAGTATAATGTTTTTGATGTATTTCACTGATATTGTGGAATACAATTGAGCTCTTCAAATCTCAATACTGGTCATCATTATTGTACTTTAAAATCTGGGTTACTGTGAGTTCGCGAATAGTCTTTCTTTCGCTTTTCTAATTTTATTTCAGCATGTTGCTCTTTATGGTTTTGTATCCATTATAAGCATAAACACTTCTAAAGCGACCATCGTTTCAGCGTTATGGGTTAGGTAACCTGTCAATGTTTAAGAAAATTGGTTCTTTTATTAAAATTAAATCGTTAATGTTAATAATTGGTTGATTGAGTATTTCATTTATCTTGATGTTGGGATGCTTTATGGTATACGCATTAATTTTACAATTATGCTAAGTATATTCTGAGTATTCCCAATTCATTGAGAAAGTCTAGTGGGTGTTTTCTAAGATCTAATTGCTGGTTTAACCACCATATATGATTGAATAAATACATTATTTTGTTTTAATATATTGTTGTAGGTTCATTGAATCCAAAATTGTACACTGTTGAACTCCATGGAAATACTGATTCAATTCTCATTGGCATAGAGAGATATCAAACATATGGACTCATAACAATATTCCAATAACTAACATTTCAACATTATACCATCACTTTCTGGTGTTACGTAATAGATATTGTATTATATAATCTAGTCTAAATAGTCTATTTAATGGTCAAATTTCCCCTGAAAAGAATACTTTTCTGGATCTTTTCCTTTTGTCTTCATACCGTCATTGAGAAGCCTTTCGTGTGATTTTGTGAACTACATATAGCTAAAAATTTGATAGCTGTAAATTCTTTTGTCATTGTCATTTACGCTCATGGACAAGTATAGTGAGATAGAGATCAAAATTATGAAATCAATAGAGTCATACTGTTAATTTAGTACTGTTCTGTGATGATTAATGATTGAAACTAAGAGTACTTCGACCACAGATTGTTACCCAATGATCACATGGGGTTGAATATAAATCTCTGCATTTTTGAATCCTTGTAGTAGACGTGAGAACTAATTTAACTTATACAATACAACAATATCTCTTTAAAGCCCCTTCTAACTCTTTGTCATTTAAGAAAAAATGGTAATCAAACAGCCATCACCACTGTTTTAATATGACCTTAAATACCATGCTCACAATATCTCCATTTATTGTACCAGCCATTCTGATCTTAGTCAACCAGCTGAACTTGATACTTTTCTCAGACCTGTATTGTTCCAAATTTTCACGATTTCGGATGGGAAAAAAAAAGGATCAAATTACGTTTACATTCTTTTAAAACATGGAAATTAAATAAGGGAAATTATTAATTTGTTAGCATAATGTTCAGCTTGATAACTGTGTTATATATGATAGCTGTGTTTTCTTTACATAGTTTCAAAATGGGTAGCTACTTTTTGCAGGGCTTTCACATTGCCTAATTTAGTGTCTTCTCTTATTCCATGAATGTGCTTTAGATTGATTAATCAAGATCTAAGAAGTTTGTGCTGTAATAGGAGATTGATTACACAGAGTATAGTGTCCTAGATGTACATATCATGATGAATTTATCATGTGCTCTAGATGAATATAATGACTCTTAATTTTGTACTGTTTTTTATGTAGTACAATCATCAACAAATGTAGTTGTATTGAATTTATACATAAGACTACTCTTCCTTGTCGCTTTTAACTACATTTTTTATTTCAACCCATTAAAATTATTATTATATTAGTATTGACATTATATTAAAAATTAAGACATTAAAAGATGTAGTGATTTATATGTTCATATAAAGAAGATGCAAAAGAAGAAAAAACATCATCATCAATTAAATCAATCCATTCTTGATTTTGATGATGAAGAATTTGGAGGCATGATTGGAATTGACATATCAAATTGACTTTCAATTGAAGTATTTGAATTATTTGAAGCTCTTGAAAAAGATCTTGGAACATCATCTGTTTCAAATACTGATAATGCAGGTGAAGATGTTGAATCTGAATCATTATATATAGCATTTGGTCCTTGAACCACGGATGTACCAGAACTATGTCTTGAAATAACATTTAATTCAACATTATTAACAGCTCTTTGTGATGAATAAGAAATTTGATTTTCAATATCAACTTCTGGTGCTAATGATAATGGATCCATTGCATAAATATTTGGTTTAATGATTTGAGAATATGACCAACGATTTTTAGCATTCATATCATTAATTGGTAAATGTTTATATTTAGTATATTGGAAAACGACAAATGACAGAAAAGATCCAGCCATTAAATCAATAAAATAATGATGTGTTAAATACATTGTTGACCACCATAACCATGTGATATAAACAACAAATAATGGTGTAAATTTTGGGAACAACCAACTTAAAAATAATGCATCCATTGTAGCAGATCCTGAATGTAATGAAGGGAAAGCTCCAAACACAACTGGTGAATTTTTACTAAAATTTGTTGTATATAGATCCAAATGTAATAAAGTATCGATTCTTGCTAATCCACCTGGTGATCCCAACATTGAATAATTTGCAGGGTCTAATCCATGTAAAATTTTATACCAAGGTGGTGCAGCAGGGAAAACAATTTGAATAACAACACCAATTAAATTCATATAACCAAATGCAAATGCAAATGATCTTAAAGCAGTTGGTGGACCCCAAAGGAAAATTAATCCGGCAACAACAAATGGTAAACTGAAATGAATTATACCATAAGGTAACCAAGCTAAAATATCTAAAAATGATGAAGTTGAAGTTGCCAACAATTGACTTAAATTATCACCATAAAGAATAGTCTCCACAGCTGGTAAAACTTTAACTGAAATTGGAGGTCTATAACTTGGAGGAATCCCTGTTGATGTAAAGAAAAAGGCTAACCAAGCCAATATTGGTAATGCATTAAGGAAAAATTGTGAAGTGAATGGAATTAATAAAACCGTTATTAATAATGAAACAACCATTAATTTTAAAAAAACATTAACAGGATTTATGAAGAATGCAATTGAAAAGAAAAAAATTAATGTTCCAAAATGAATAACTTCATTTCTAGTAAATTGATGAGATTTTAATCTTTCAATTGAAACTTTAGGATTAAAATTTAAATCAATATCTGCAATAACTACCCCAGTGGGTCTTTCACTTAGAAAGTATTTCTGAAACAGTTGTGCCATTAGTGTGTTTGATTATGGTATGCTTATAGTGATTTCAAATAGTTATAATAATGATTTCAGATAGTTATAATAATGATTGGATGGCGGTTGTTGAGGATGGTTTTCTGTTGTAAAAAGGGTGGTTTTAGGGGTTTTTTCACCAGAGATTTCTCTGGTTCTTTTCAGAAGATGCTATTGGATATCTGAGCGACTAACTATTGATAGTACTCTTTGGTTTTTTGGTAATGTTGCTATAGTGTTTTTGTTGCTGTTGTTGGTTATTGTTCAGGTTTGTTTAGATTTTGGAAAAGGAGAAGAATTCATTTTAAATTTTAACGTCGCCTGCCAAAAAAAATAAAAAAAAAGAAACTCGTTGCGGGACGCAAATTCGTACCGAGACGGCCGAGAACCGGGGTACTGAGAAATATGGTCATGTGATCAATATACCCTCGTATTTCTGTTTATAGGATAATGACACTGCCAAAGTGACAGTCATACATTCCGAGGTTAATTTTATAGTCACATGACCATAAAATTTACCCTCGTATTTCCAGTTCATTGTAAGAAAGAAAAAAAATATGATCACTATCTTTTAGAAACTACAACAACAACAAATTATCAATTAATTGTGTGGTGGCGGTTATTAAACGGAGCGCTATGGCTGAGATACGTCGCTCTTCAAGGGCCAACAAAGGTACAAACACGAGGCTGAGTGAGCAGATCAAGTATGAAGAATTGATTGCAAAGAAGTCAAAGAAGGCTAGAAGAAACAGTAGTGGTGATGAAGAAGTTGGTGATGAAGAAGATGAGGATGGCGCTGTACAATGCCTGGTTTGCGGTACCACAGATGACAACTATGACGAGGAACAAGACGACAGGGACATGATCCAATGTGACAATTGTCAAACATGGCAACACACCGAGTGTATACTGGGTAAACAGTCCAAAGTTATTCCTGACGAATATAAGTGTAATGTCTGTGATCCTGCTAATGAATCTTATAAGAACCTGTCTTTTAAAATAGACCCTTCTACTATAAAACCAAAACCAAAGACTATCAAGAAGATTAAGAAGAAATCTCGCAGAAACTCTAGTAATGGGAAAGATGAAGATGAAGAAGAAGATGACGAATTTAAAGATAATGATAAAGTTGATGATGACGATAAAGACTTTTCTGCTGATGATGCTGAATTCAAAGTTAAATCTGAAAGAAAACAAAGAAAACGATCAAGATCTAAATCAACTGATCATAATAATGAAGATGATGATGACGATGATTATGAACGCAAGAAGAAATCAAAATCACCAAAACATAGAGGCCGTCAAAGTATTAGTGAGATTAACGCTGCTGAATCAAAAGCTAGAGAAATTGATGCTAAAACTAAAGATGCTGTTAAGAGAAGATTTCAAACAATGTTTTTAAAATTATTACCTGGATCAAATGTTAATCTGAAGGATGAAAATGATGATGAAAATACTATTGAATCATTATCATTGAAATGGGCAACTAAATTAGAGGATGAATTGTATAAAGTTTACCATGATCCAGAGACTTTAAAATTAACACCAGCTTATAAAGAAGCAAGTGCAAGAATTTATTCAAATGTTATTGATGTTAAAAATTCAAAATTAAGATTATCAATTATTAATAAAGTGTTACCATTTGATAAATTAGTTCGAATGCCAGTACAAGAATTATTAAATCCTGATTTACGTAAAGAAAAAGAAGAAGCTATTAAAGAATCAATGACTTTAGCCACTTTAGAAGCTCCAACTGTTTCAAATATCAGACGTACTCATAAAGGTGATATTTTATTAGAAAAAGATGATTCTAATGCACAAACTCAATATGATTTTAATGTTGGTATGAATATTGATAATGATGAGAAAAAATTTACAAAATCTAAAAACACAGTTATTAATGAAAGAAAAGAATCATCAATTTATAATAATAATGGTAATAATAATGATGAAGATGATGAATTTGATAATTCATTTGATAAAGATGATAATGGGGATGGGACACAAGAAACTTATTCGAGAGATCGTTCACATTCATTACAAGATGATGATGCAATTTTACAAATCTTGGGTGAAACTGAAAAAGAAGTTAAACAACAACAAGATGAATCCAATTCATTTAATTATGAAACCCCAATTTGGTCAGGTCAAACAGTTTTCGTTGATGTTACAAATTTTTACAGTGTTGTTAAATTATCCAAAACAAATTTAAAATTCAAAGATTATAATAAAATTTCAGAGATTTTAATTGATCATGATTTACCATTAGAAATTCAAGGTCGTTTAGATTTACGTAAAGCTGATGATTATATTAGAAAAATTTCAGATTCAAGAAAATTAATATTATTAGAATTGGAAAATAATGAATCAAATGATAAAAATTTCAATAAATTATTCCATTATTTTTATTCAAGATTAAAAGTTGGAGTTGTTAAATTTAGATCAAGTTTCATTAAAGATTCTTATTTAATAGCTACAAAAGATGATCATGTTCCAAGATTTTTCGAAAATGTTTTGAACAAAACAGATAAAAGTTCAACACCAAGATTATTTATTGTATTTGTTGTTAAACAAGAACTGATTGAAAAAATTGATGTTAATAGAGATTCGAAAAGTGCATCATCATTGAATACACCACCAAATACTAGTACAACTACAGCTACAGTTCCATCATTTGAATTTTTATCAAGATTGAATCCTCATGAATTAGATTTAGTTAACAAGATTTTTGATGAAAGACCAGAAACCAGAGTTGATGTTAATTTACTGATTAGTTATTTACAACAAAAGTTGAAACGTCAAACTAATTGATCAGAAAGATATTATGAATATGTGCTATATAATTTTTAACGAATTTGCTAATGATTAATAATTGTATCGTATTCGTATTTGTATAACTTTGTCTACAATTTCAATAATTTGTTTTTTTTACTTCATAAAAGATTAAAATGAAACGTACCCTATAATAACAAAAAATTTATTACACACCATTAACTCTCTTTAATTTTATCTGTTTTTTTTTGAAAAAATATGAAATTTATTTAAGCTTTTGAAACAGCTTTTTTAACAGCATATCCTTTTTGTTTTTTCAAAACTAAAACTTGGAATCTTTCAAAATCAGTTAAAGCACGACGTCTTTCTCTTTGAGCAATTTTTTTAGCCCATGATGATGATGACCATTTTGATTCAACACCGGCAGCTTCGAATTTTTTAGCAACGGTTGAAGTTCTTGAACCTCTTGGTAATGAGTATGATAATGGAGTTAAAACAACATGACCTAAAGAGATTGATTGACGTGGAACACCAGTGGTTGGACCATCAACTAAAGCCTAAAAGAAATAAAATGTTAGTAAATCTGTTTAAAAATTGCATGTTTGAAGTGGAGAGATGAAGGAATATGGATTAGTTTGTAGTTTGATAGTATTCATCAGTGGTTTCCATTAGTCTTGGACAGTTATTTAAATCTTGAATTCATTATAGGTTTTTGACATATTGATTGACTAGGACTTTATTCTTTTTTGGACATAGATCATTTCTCTTTAACTCATATTCATTTGTTATTCCCTTTACATTTCTCTCTCTTTTACGTTTCCCTCTATTTCATATCCATATTCCTATTCTCTCCAACTTTGGTTCTATCTTACTCTTTTGTGATCAATGATTTCAACAATAGTGGCTAATTTACCAGCGTATTGACCTTTGTTAACTAAGACAACACGGCCAACTTCGACCAATCTCCAGTTACTAGCTTTGACGGATGTTTCAGTAGACATTTCGTTGTGTGTAATGGTATATCCTTTTATGAAATGGGTATATAGAGATTGATGGATTGATTATAGATTTTGGTGAAATAATTGTGAAAATTCCAAAACCTCTGGTGAGTGGGTTACCCTGTGACTGCGTTTTTTTTTGTTGTCCAGCTGAAGGGAAGCTGTCCGTGCGGCCAGGGGCGGAGCTAGGCGGGAGGTGGGATTTTTCTTCGGCTTGGGCTGGGAAGGGATGAGTGCTGGGAGTTACGCAGGTAGTTTGTCGATGAGGGTAAAACAGAGAACAGGGGAGAAAAAAATCACGTAGCCCTGATTGAAAGTCACATGGTTGGCAAATCGCAAAACCCTACTGAAAACATAAAACTTTTTTTTCAGTTTAAACATTTTTAATTCTTTTCTACAACAACATTTAGGAATAAAGATCAAATATAAATTTAAAGTGAGTAACTTTAGAAAAGAACCAACTCAATTGCAATCGTTCATAAAATATTCTTCTTCTTATGGTTTAATGATGATATAATTTGCGATCTAGTGCCATTGTGACTCGAAACACGCCTAGTTTCATTATGGGCCAGTGGTAGCATGCGACCAATTTATTAAGTCTGATATCGAATACAATTGACATGGTTTTGGAATGGGAAGTATGAAGGAATTTATTTGACTAACTGAAATATCATTAGTTTGTAAGTGATTGAATAACCTCAATTCTTTTTTAATATATCGGGATGAAAAACAGTCGCCTTACTTGAATATTTAATGAAGATTCAAAACTTTATACACCAAGATCTACTCTGAGCTATATTAATTAGAATTTGAAAGGGAATATATTAATTTTAATGTTGTTTAGAATACTAACTAGTTTATAAATAGATGAAGTTTCAATATTTGGAAATTTATGTAGACCTGAGTGTAGTTTAAGGGGGTAAATTACCATTAAAACAAGTATAATTTCACTGAAATGAATACATTTCATTATGCTAAACCATAATCATTTTAATAACAATTTCTATAAACACCTTCAACTTCATTTTGACGTTCTTCTCTGTTTCCAGTATTTTCGTTGATATTAATGGTTTGTAGCCCTGATGTTTTTTATCTACATCCAAAAAACATGACAATTTAAAATACATAACAATTGAGTAACACTTAACCACATCATTTGAACCCACATAATTTTCATTCTATTCTGTGATCTCATTTATTCAGATCAATCTTATTTCCCAATGTCACGTTATTCTCAAGTGGAACAAGATGTAAGTAGAAATCAAGACAATGAATATGATCCTTCTTATATTAACCTCATGAATTAGAATAATGCAAGATTTGATGATTTAGCAAATAAATTATCAATATTCCGTAATATAAATACAGATATTCAAACACAGGCACAAAACTCTACAATCTTGGAAACATTAGAATCACAATTTGCTACATTATCAACTTCAATTAAATCAACTTCACAAAATTTATCAAGATCTTTGAAAAGTGGGAATTCAATATGGAAATATGTTGGAATTACATTGATTATATTTTTCATATTATATACTATATATAAGATAGTTTAAGAAGATGATGATGATGAAGAAGTTAATTTACCTAATTTATAATTCCCTATAGCTTTACCCCAATTTATTTTGGATCTTGTAACTGGTAATTGTCTTCTTAATTGTTTGAAAACAGCCTCATTCAAATTTGCAAACTGTTTATTTAATGATAATTGGATCTTGGTCTCCACTTGTTTAATACTTGATATTGGTGATGAAATATCAATCTCCACATTTTGTAAAGTTTGTAAACGAACATTCCCATCTTCATAATAATGAACATCTATATTAATTTCACCTTTCCCTGTTTGTAAATCATATTTTGATCTCCATGAACCTGTCCAATAATTCAAAGAACTTGTTTTATGACCTTTTATTAAAATGACATCATTATTGATTAAATATTCACCTTGATTATATTGATCAATAACATATTTTGATAATTCTGAATCATATTTTGAAATGGATTGTTCAATTTTAGTAATTTCTTGAGGTTTTAAAAGTAAATGATCAACTTTAAATTTAACACCATTTTTGGAATCAATGAAAAATTCATCATCATCTTGGTTATATTTTGAAATAATTATTGGATTGTTCTCAACATCAATACTTGTGAAATTTGTTAAATTGTATTCTTTTATAGCAATTGATAATTCATGATTAATGTTTTTATCAATTATAAGTTTTAAATCTTCAATAACTTTTGGTAACTATGGAATATATTAGATTAATTGATCATTAAATACTTATTTCAAATATACTCACCTCCCCCACTGGAGTGTCCTTGATGATATCAGAAATAATTTTATCCACAGAAGACATGATTTGAACCTTTCTCACAACAATTGACAAATTCCTTTTGGTTATCATTAATTGTAAATGTAATTGTTTAAGGAGAAATTCAACATAAAAACACAATTCGCGAAAAAGGTGTACGTAATCGCTTATGTAATTTACATAAGTACGTTAATTTCAATTAAATACGTAAAACTAAATAGTAAATAGTTATAGTTATATAGAGAAAATGGAGGAAACGGTTGGTTCAATAGTTAGGATATGGTCTTTCGGTAGAGTGTGGCTGTTGTGGTGGTTGAACCGGTGAGTTTAGTTGATCAGATCCAGTGAAAGATTGTCTTTGATATAATGGATTGACATTAGGATTTGGGAATGTTGTAGATGGAGGTTGTTGTGGTTGTTGTTGTTGGTAGTTGTATTGTAAAGGCTGTTGTAAAGGCTGTCCTGTTACTGATTGTTGTAAAGGTGGTTGTTGGAACTGAGCTGGTCCAGTTGACATTCTTTGTTGATATAAAGAAGGTTGAGGTTGTTGATATTGGAAATTTAATGGAGGAGGTGGTTGCTGATGAGCTCTCAATTGTTGTTGTTTCAATGGATCAGTCAATTCTTCATATTTCACTGTGGCATCTTTTAATTTCCCATGTAAATCTAATAATTCATCTCTTCTAACTCTATATTTCTCAATTAATCCACCCAATTCAGGTTTAATCAATACAATCTCTTGATATAGTTTTTGAAATTCATCATTTTGAATCAATTCAACATTATTATTTGTTAATAAAGTTAATAATTTCTCAACTTGTCTTGATTGTGATAAAATTTTAGATTCCATTTCAGATTCTTTAATCAATTCTTGTGGAGTTGGATCATACAATGGAGTAACATAGTTGAAAGGGAATAATCCAATTGAACCTCTTAATGAACCTTTCCCCCAATCTTTATAAACACGATCCAAAACAGTGATGATATCACCTTTACGGAAATGTAAATCAGCAGGGTCTTGACTAAAAGAATCATAAAGAGCACGGACTCTTGAGAAAGATGGAGTTTCATTAGTTTGTTGAGTAGTTGGTTGTTGTACTTGTTGTTGTTGTTGTTGAATTTCTTGACTTGTTGGAATTGAAGCTTGATTATTTTCAGCTAAGGATAAAGCAATAGCAGCTTTCAAATCCTCCTCTTCTTTTAATCGATCGCTATCCAATGTGAATTTTTGAGGTTTATCCGGAGGGAAGAATTGAGAATATGAGGATTTAACCTGGTGGTAAGCATCTTGAATAGGTTTTAAAGATGAATCATTTTGGAATGATTCTGATAATTGAGTAATCACTTGAACGATTTTGATCTTGATTTCTTTATGAACCATAGGGTCTTTCAATTTGTTTAATAACACAGAAGTGAAATGCTTTGATGCGATTTCTTGTTTAACTCTTGAACCACAATTCTCAGCTATTGAAGTTAATAGAGACAGGGTTCTCAATTGGACATTGGCATCCCTTTGGCCCAGTTTCAGCTCAATGGCCTGGACAACTAGCCTTGACCCTTGCTCAGGCTCCTGGTCCACCTTGTCACACACGTCCAAGATGAGCTGCCAGTTGTCTGATAGTAAAAGAGGGTCTGTGGCCTTGTCTTTTGGATTGTTAGGATCCCTTGATTAAGGATTAATTCGATTAATACTCACCGATTGTCTTTTGCAGTTGTGCTTGGTAGTCCTTGGGCATGGTGTAATGGAATAGAATAGAATAGAATATGATAGAATAGAATAGAATCTAATCCAATTAAATCTAACCTACAATTCATCTATTCAATACCATCTCAATGCTATTTCAATTTCACAGCCTTTTCAGCTTCGCGAATGCGTTCTGTGTTTGTTTTCAAATAGGAGAACTTTTTAATTTCAATTCTTTTATACTGCTAAACACCATTGGAAAACACCAATATTACTCCAAAGATGTCCCGTCACAGAACTTCTTCAGTCGGTAAGATCGACCTGGGTGACACCAGAGTGCGTTCATTCTCCACCTCGAGAACCTCCCATGAAAGAACAGCCTCAGACTCTAGAATTGATGAATTGTCAAAATCGTCTAAAACCGATTTGGAAATATTGACCAAGATTAAAATTGGCTTTACTGAATTGAACTATCGTCATACTTGGTTATTGCCCTTCATCGTCATGTCTATCGTTTATGCTGCTTATTTCACTTCTGGCAATTACACCGAGTCTAATTTCTTGCATATGTTTGTATCAATTTCATATCAAGTTGGTGATACAAATCAATATGGTAAAGGTCCAAAAGATTTAGCATTTATTTCATTCTACATGATTTTTTTCACTTTTTTCAGAGAATTTTGTATGGAGGTTATATTACGTCCATTTGCTAAAATCGTTGGTGTTAAAAAACCTCAAAAAGTTAAACGTTTTATGGAACAATCCTATTCTGTTATTTATTATGGAATCTCTGGTCCATTTGGTCTTTATGTCATGTCTCAAACAGACTTATGGTTATTTAGAACAGATACTATGTATGCAACTTATCCAGATTTAACAAATGATTATCTTTATAAATTGTTTTATTTAGGTCAAGGTGCATTTTGGGCTCAACAATCTGTTATATTAATTCTTCAAGTTGAAAAACCAAGAAAAGATTTTAAAGAATTGGTATTGCATCATATTGTTACAATGAGTTTAATTTGGTTATCTTATGTTTTCCATTTCACTAAAATGGGATTAGCTGTTTATATCACAATGGATGTTTCAGATTTCTTTTTAGCCGTTTCAAAAGATTTAAACTATTTGGATTCTCCATTAGTTGGTCCTTGGTTTGTTTTATTTGTTGGTGTTTGGATATATTTACGTCATTATATCAATTTGAAAATCTTATGGTCAGTTTTAACTGAATTTAGAACTGTGGGTGATTTTAAATTGAATTTTGCAACTCAACAATATAAATGTTGGATCTCATTACCAATTGTCTTTGTTTTAATTGGTGCTTTGCAATTGGTCAACCTTTATTGGTTATTTTTAATCTTGAGAATCTTGTATAGATTTGTATTTGGAGGTGTTGCTCAAGATGATAGAAGTGATGATGAAAGTGAAGAGGATGAAAAGAAGGAGAAATAGAGGGAAAAGTAGAAGGTGACAATACAATAACAACACATGATATTCCGTGCAAAACTAGATGAGGAAAACCTAATAATTAATAACTACAAAATTATCTCCTTGTAAGCTATATATATTTATTTATTATTCTATTTACAAACTTGCTTGCTTTTCAGCTTCATCCTTCTTTATTTGTTCAATCAATTCTTGATTTTTTAATTTATAATCTTGAATCTTTTTAAATCTTTTCAATCTACCAGTTTCACCAGCTTTTGATAAAACACCAACCAATAAAGTTAAACATCTAACAGAATCATCATTTGCAGGAATAGGATAACTAACTAAACTTGGTTCACTATCAGTATCAATGATCCCAATAGTTGGGATTCTTGATTGTATACATTCCCTAACCGCAACTCTATTCTCCACTGGGTTTAAAATAACAACTAAATCAGGTTTAACTAAACCTTTAACTTCATCTGCATTCAAGACTCTCCCTGTGGCAACACCTTCAAAATCAACTTCTTGACGATCCCAACTTGAAATTTCTGTACAATTTGTTATAGTACCAGGGACCCATCTTGTTGCAACATAATAACCTCCACAACGTTCAGCTGCCAATTCCAAAGGACGTTGTAAATTTTCTCTAGTACCAATGAATAATATTATACCTCCACGTTCTGCAACTCCCTCCACAACCTTGGATGCAGTTCTTAAATATGATAAAGTTTGTTCTAAATCAATAATATGAATACCTTTATATGAACCCAAGATATAAGGTTGAGTAGATGGTCTAAATAATGAGGTGGAATGTCCTAAATGGGCACCTGCTGCTAATAATTTAGATATTGATACATTCTTGATTGATTTAGGATAGAAGACTTCATGATGAGGTATATAAACATCTGTTAAATTTGAACCTAATTTAGAGTTTGATGAATTGAAAAATTCACGACGTAGATGTAATTCTTGTGATGTATAAGGTTCTGATTTTTTAGATGGTATTAAAAATGGGAATTTTTTATTTGGACCTTTTTGAATAATTTTCTTTTTAGGTTCTAAAATTGTTTTATATGCAAATTCTTTGAAAAAACTAGACAATTCTTGCTTCAAAGTGGCATTTTGTTGTAAACTGGCATTTAATTCATTTGTGGCAGGTTCGTTGAATAGGATTTCTATAAGTTGACGTTCTAAAGTTTTCAATTCTTTTGAATCAATTGGTATAGATTCAACTAACGATTCAGTGACTGGTTCTGCACTTGAAGTAGTTGTAGTAGTTGTGCTTGTCGCTGTGATGGTGCTGTTAAGTCTCAATCCACGACCAGCAATGCCCCTAACTAAACCTCGACTCAGCATTCTCAACCAACGTTTAATCTTTAATTTCTTTATTTATGTCTTTGCAATTGTCGTTAAAATGTCGAATTTTTTCATGTCCAGGCGAAAACCAAAAAAAAAAAAGTAGAATTCGCGAAAGTTACCCTTAAAATCGTTTCTATATATTCGATTTCTATTGAATATTTGAATTTTAAATAGTTGGATTAACCTCTGATTATGGAGCTCTTTATTGGTCAATTTGATCAGTTTATTGATCATTTAGTGTGGAAAGCTACTAAAACTACCCTAATCATCCTAAATATCGATCAAGAGTTATCAATTCCTTCTAATTTCCAAAGATCAAGTGTTCAATATTTGAAAAATGTTGAATTAATTGATCTAATTCATATTGATTCATTACAAAAACTAATGGTTTATCTGAGTATGAAACAAGTGAATCATAATGATGAATCCATTGCTATTTGGGAATTACCATCAGAAAATTTAATCCTATCAAAATTAACAAAATTGAATAATAAAGTCATTCTAGGTTTTAATACAACTACAGATTTATCAACTTACAAAAAATGGATTTAACTAGTATACAAAATAGGGAAACCAACTTGGTCTATTCCTCATCTATGTTGATGTTAACAATTTTGATTTCTGATGATTCATTATCATAATATGCCTTTGCCTTAACTTTAAATTCAGATGCTGCAATACCAAATTGTTTCAAAATTAAAGCTTGACGAACATCTAAAACTTCACCTTTTGAAACAACATGATATGGTTCACTTATTGTGATTTTACCAGCTTTGATCTTTGTTGGGATTTTGAATTTATTTCTAAAAGTTTCCTCTAATGAATGAGACATTGCAACATCTTCATCTTCAGGTATTTGTCCACCTCTTGAATAAATGACACCTTCAGGTATAGTGAAATCAATTGGTGATTTGGATTTAGCACGACAATAATCTTGTTTAGAATATGCAGTGAAATAAGAAGCAACAGTTTCAACATCTTCATTTGTAAATAATAACCCACTCACACCATTTGCCAATTTGGAAAACTTGTGTAAATTTTCTTTATATTCTTCTTCTTTAGTATCACCAAGGGCTTTTTCCAAGACACGACGTTTCCCCAAGATTAATTTGGACCCAATCCAATCAGATCTTATATCTTGTAAAACTGGAGTTCTAACATCATCAAGATAGAATAACCAAACATATCTATATTGATCAAGAGCCTCTCTGATCTCGTCAAAGATTCTTTCTTTGTTTTGCTTTCCCTTTTTATCGGTCTGAGCTAAAGTCACCAGTTTAGAACGTTTTGATCTAGGCATTTTTGTATGTGTAATTTGTACTTGTTTTATTGGGAAAGAGACTTTATAAAATTTTCTTTATACAAATTTTTTTAAAGGCCATCGCGGCCAGAGGCTGCGTAACCGTTTCCTGATTTGGACGGGGATAAAATGGGTTATAGAATTGATTTTAAGTATGAAAAAGGTATTAAAATATGATAAATTCATTCTATTATTCATTAATCATTTAGTTAATCAAATTTATATGAATTCATCTTTTTATTCTCCTGTTTTCGGATTTTCCCATACAAAATTTCCCATTTAATTCTCATTTTCATTTTCATTTGATCTCCTTTCAAAAACAAATTCAAAAAAGACGCCACCAATTTGATTCAACTCTACAAGAAAAACCACGTTACTTGAGACCATTGTGTATTGTGTATTGGATAGAATCAACAAGAGAGAACCTGGTTATCTATCACTGGACCAATTATACTCCCCTCAAGAAAAAGAATCATCTTTTTACCATCTATTTTGATCAGGAATCTACAAACGAGAAACCATGGCTAGAAGAAAAGAAACTGGCTCTCCAGTGGACAAGAGAAAGACCAGATCTCAAGGTCCTGCTGCTGCTGAGTCTTGTGATCTGGACAATGACATGGTTATGGCTGATGGAAATGAAGACAATGCTGAAAACCATCAAAGTGACCAAGATATTGAACATCATCAAGTTGAAGAGGACGAGGACGAGGAAGAAGATGAAGATGCTAGTCTGGTTAGACTGAGTGAACAATATAGAAGATTCTCAGAATCACAAAGAGAATTGGAACAACTGGAGAACAATACCCATGAAAATAATGATAATGACCACCACATTGAAGATGAAGATGATGATGATGACCATAATGATACAGATGATAATGATGAAGATGAAGATGATTCTCAAAGTGAAGACATGATGAGATCAATCCACAGAGCAAATGAAGACCATGAGGATGACTATGATCACTCGGATGAAGATGAAGAGGAAGGTGATCTGGAGAATGAGTTACTACAAGGTGCCTTCCGTTCATTTGCAAATAGATTACAAAGAAGTAATGAATCTAATGACAATCCAAGAGGTGAAGCCCGCTCAAATGCTGCCAACTCTTTAGCTGAAAATATGTCTCGTATGTTTCCGGAAGCTATGGGTCTGTTTGGAGGGTTTGGTGCTGGAGGTGCAGGAGGATCTGGATTACGTATAAGTGGATTAATTGATGGGTTGAAAAGACGTGATGATCCTTATTTAGTTCTGGAAACTTTAAATGAATTGAGTGAACGTTTATTGATGATGAATGGATTAGTTGCTGAACGAGGTTTACCTGCTCATGATTTAGCTCATGGTTTAGTTGATGTTTTAACTGATCCCTTTTTCATGGACCAATTGGAATTGCAATTGGTTGCTTGCAGATGTTTATATAATTTCTTGGAAATTAATAATGATTATGTTCATAGTGCAGTCCATGCTGGTGCAATTGAAGCTCTACAATCAAAATTATTGGAAATTAGTTATATTGATTTAGCTGAACAAAGTTTACAAACTTTGGAGATCATTTCCAAGATTTCTGGAACTCAAATCTTTAGAAGAAATTGTCTGTTATCTTGTTTACAATATTTGGATTTTTTCACCATTCATGCTCAAAGAAAAGCTATTAACATCACTGCAAATTCTGTTAAATATATTAAAGAATCTGAATTTGAAATTGTGGAGGAAATCTTCCCAATTTTACAAAGAATTGTTGTTGAATTTTCAGATTCTCAAGCTTTAAATAATTCATGGTTGGCCATTTCAAGAATTATTAAGAATTTTAGATCAAGTCCTAATTTATTAACAAAATTAATCAATACAGATTTATTAAATAAGATGATTTCTGTGATTTCAAATCCTGATACAAATATCACAACAAATTTAAGATTAATAAACACTTTATCAATCTGTGCAAGAAATGATGAATTATCAATCCTGATTTTAAAAGGTGGGAAAATTGGTGATTGTTTTAAATCTTCATTATCAAAATACAAAAAATCAAATAATCAAGATGATTCAGTTTCAATAGAGGCTTTAATGGCTGCACCAAAAGATTTAATTATATCTATATTGGATTTAATTATTAATTTGTTACCATCTGAAAAAAATTCAATCCTCACTATTCAATTTGTTGAAAAAAATTATTCATCAATTCAATCTTTTTATGAAATTTTCATTAATGAAATTTTCCAATTATTAATCAATATTTATTCATCAACTGTTATTTTTGATATTCGTCGTCGTGTTATGATTTCATTAATCAGAATTGTTTCTTCATTAGATGATTTGACTAAATTGGGCAATCATTCACAAGTTGTTAATTTATTAGCTTCAATTGTCATTCAAAATAAAAGTATAATTCGTCAAGAGAAAAAAGATCAAAAACCTTATATGGTTTTATTAGGTTCATTAATCCTAACTCAATTATTGGCTGAAAAAGATCCTGAAAAATATCTTCTAGAATTTGAAAGAGAAGGTTTAATCGCTGATACTTCTTCATTGTTGGAAATCCTAAGAGTTGACGAAAAAACTGTTAAAAAAGATGATGATGACGAAACCATGGAGGAAGATACTCAACAACAAGATGAAGAACAAAGAAATAGTTATCCATCAAGTGAAGTGGATGAAGGTGTTTATGATGAGGAAGAGGATGAAGAGGATGAAGATGAAGAATTCAACAATAGACAATTATTTAACGTGTCAGATCAAGCAATTTTCAAAAATTTAACAACGCCACAAATCATTAAACATTTAACAAAATATGCATCTGATATTGAACAAGAGTATTTATCTAAAAAAGCCTCAGGTTCTTCTAAATTGGAACATCTAAGATTATTGGATGAAATTAGTGCTGTTTTAAAAGATACTGAACAAATTGATAGTTATAATTATAATGATTGGGTTCAAATTTGGAATAATTTCAAAAAGGCATTAGGTGATGAAAAAACAGATTCAACAATTTCAAGTTTTGAATTAATTAGTTCAGGCTTTATCGAAATCTTATCATCATTATTTTCGAATGATGTAACTGGTGATCAAAAATCCATTTGCAGAAATTCATTTTTAGATGTTTTCAATCATGAAGCTTTTGAATTATTAATTAAAAAATTACAAGAGGCTTTAACAAGATCGGAATCATTTGAGATTTTAAGTTGTGGCTTGAAAACTGGTGAAAATAGAGCTGCTTCTTTAGGTAAACAAATTAAAGTTAAGCTGATTGCTGAAGATCCAAATGATGAACAATTTGAAGGAATGAGTGCTTTCATTATTCTGGTTCATGCAATTGCATCTTTTAATAATATAAATTCTTTTTTGAAAAGACGTGTTGAAACACCATTCTTCTTTCGTCAAAGAAATTCAAATAATAGAGATGAAAATAGAAGAAGATCTGATTGGCATATTGAATTTTTAATTGATGATGAAGTTATTCCATATGATTCAACAATTTATGGTGCACTGTTTAAAAATTCTCAAGCTAAAAATCCAAATTTTGATTCATCTAGATTTTGGTTTGAAACTCATGAAATTAAATTTCGTAAAGTTGAAGGTGTTGCACCAGTTGCAGATTTTGATGATAGATATCCTGGCTTAAACGCTGGTGAGGATGAAGATGAAGATGATGAAGATGTGGAGAATTTAAAACATCCAGTAACATTGAGCATTTTAAGTTTATTAAAGATTTTACATGATTTTGATGATTCAACTTCTAAATCATTTTTGAATTTCAAACTTACAGCCAAATTGAATAGACAATTGGAAGAACCTTTAATTGTTGCAAGTGGAATATTACCAAGTTGGGCTATCAATATCACTAGAAAGTTTCCATTTTTATTCCCATTAGATACAAGAATTTTTTTCTTACAATCAACTTCATTTGGTTATTCAAGATTAATTCAATTATGGACAGCTAGAGCAAATCAAGATCAAAATAATGCAGAGAATGATAATAATGGTAATAACAATAATGGGAACGGTAGTCAACCACCTTTAGGTAGACCAACAAGACAAAAAGTTCGTGTTCCAAGAAATCAACTGTTGCAAAGTTCTTTTAAAGTTTTAGATAAGCTGGGTTCACATCCAAGTATATTGGAGGTTGAATTTACAAATGAGGTTGGTACTGGATTAGGTCCAACATTAGAATTTTATGCATTAGTTTCAAAATTATATTGTCAAAAAAGTTTAGGAATTTGGAGACAACATGATGAAATTGATGGTGATGATTATGTTAATAATAAAAATGGATTATTCCCATCTCCAATTGTTTCTGATGGTAAGGAGAGATTATCAAGTTTTAAATATTTGGGTAAATTTGTTGCTAGAGCTTTATTAGATAATAGAATTGTTGATTTTTATTTTAACAAGGTGTTTTTTCAAATTGCACAATCCATTATCAATAAAGAACCAATTATCAAGGATTTAGAAGTTTTAAAACTTGTTGATGAAGGGTTATACAATTCATTAATTTATTTACAAAAAAATAAAGATTTAGTTGAAGGTTTAGAAATTAATTTTACATTACCAGGGTTCCCATCAATTGAATTAATTGAAAATGGTTCAGATATCAATGTTGATTCTAATAATGTTGATGATTATATTTCAAAAGTTGTTGATTTCACAATTGGTTTAGGTGTTGAAAAACAAGTTGAAAGTTTTATTAAAGGGTTTTCAGAAGTTTTCCCATATTCATCAATGTTGATATTTTCACCAAATGAATTGGTTGAATTATTAGGTAATGCCAATGAAGATTGGAGTTATGAAACATTAATTTCAGCTATTCATGCAGATCATGGTTATACAGTTGATTCACCATCGGTTCAAAATTTGATTACATTAATGACTAAATTTTCCAAACAAGAACGCAGACTATTTTTACAATTTCTAACAGGATCACCAAGATTACCAATTGGAGGATTTAAGAATTTGAAACCGGTATTTACAGTTGTTTTGAAGCATAGTGAAGGAGATTTAAAACCAGATAATTATTTACCAAGTGTTATGACATGTGCCAATTATTTAAAATTACCAAATTATTCAAGCTCAGACATTTTAGAAGAACGTTTAATGAAGGCTGTTAATGAAGGTGCTGGGGCATTTTTACTTTCATGAGATTTAAACTAATTTTTTAGAGTGGTGTTCTCTTTGAATAATTTTTTGAAGTTGTTGCGATCAAATCATGGTTGAATATGACTAAATTGTAGAAGAATGGGTAGTGAATAGCTACTATCTGAATGAAAATTAGTTCTTATCTCTTTAACTAGTTGTAGATATGTAATATGATGATGATTTGATCAATTGAATAATTATCAACTCCATTAAAAAATGGTGCTTGCAGATTGCAGGTTACATAGATTCAGAGCAAGCATCAAATCCAACACGCTTGCTATATCATTTGAATTATTTTGAAATTCCACCAAGTAAATTCTTCTACACGTAACGATCAATTGTCAAAATGTACAACAGTGTATATTAATAATTGAATGAGGATATAACCTATAAAGCATCACCCAATATCAAGAATCAAGCCACTATTGATTGTTGATGTCTCTAGACATATACACTATAGACTATTTTGTGTTTCAAAAATAGATCTAGTTGGAAACATTAGCATATGTGAATACATTAGAGCACCTCCCGTAGATTCACTATTCCTATACGAGGTTTTTGGCACTTCACCTAAAATCAACCTAGATCCGATTCATAATGCTACAAGACAAAAAGACACACACATTTACGGACGCAAGTCAATCAACCATGTTTTCACTGGACATAGTACAATTACTACAATTACTTGGATCTTGGATCCTTTTATATTTTTCCCATCTGGAATTAGAATAGATCTGCCCACGGATGGTTTGTGCCCTGGCTGCTGTGTTATTTGTTGAATCTGAAATTGATCTTTGGGAGAAGTAGAAATCACACTGATCAAAGAGTCAACCACATGGAGAGACGATAACCTCGTCGTTGGGAATGTCCACTAGTAACCCGTGCAATATTCACTAACGAGTAAGAACTTTACTTGAACCAATTTGGATTACTTCAATTCACCTCAATTACGTGGTCTGCGTTTTTGCAGACGAGGATATGAGTCCGGTGTTTGGTCTGATAATATGTTTCACAGGGTATATAGTCGCTCTATGTAAGCTATAAATTTAGCTTCTGTTGAGCTCAGCGCTATTCGTATGGCCAATGAAAAGCTGTTGCATGTTGAGGTTTTATTCAATAACTTGGATTCTTTAGCTGCGCGCCGTTTCAATTGGTCAATGCATCTACCTTTCAATAACATTCACGAGACTTTTGATATTGTGGTTTGATTTCACCTTAAATCCATATCAATTGTTTTCAGAATACAAACTCATTTTTCCAGACTATTATACAATGTAGGATAGAATACTTCAAACTGTACTTCTATTTAAATTCCTTTGTTAATGTCATGATCTTTTAGTTTTCAAGTGATTTCAAGGCTTTTTTTCTCTTCTTCTAATTGCTATTCGAAAGAAGTTGATTAATGAACGTTGGATGAATAGTGTTTATATCTACATCTTGTAAAGGTTTGTTCAAAAAAGAAGTAAAACCATCATTTATTAATATTAACTCAATATTCATACATATGTGCATAATAACCTTGGAAATATTCATGAGACATGTGGTAATTGAAAATAATGATGACTTTAAAGTTGAAGATGAATGAAGAGTGAATTTGACTACCCTAGACGTTATACATTCATCTTCTCAAAAAACACTGTTAATTGTTAATTGATCATTTCTTGTTCAAAAATGAATACAATTAATATATAGTGGTTTTTGCAAGTTGAACTAGTTTTCAAGTGAGAGAACTGCAGTGACTTTTAAACTGTACCTGTCAACCGAAGTAAATAATTGTTATTGACCATCGAACTTCACATTTCAAAGCATGCGCCACGCAATCATAAACGTTGAACACTTTCAATCTAAAAACAAAAAACAATTGAAGGAATTTCAACTATACGTATTGGTTATTCTTCTGCAAAAGATAGTTTTCTTTATGTGATATTAATATTTTCACCATTTCTCTCTAATGAGGGTAATCCGTATTACATTACTAGTAGTAGCTGATACTTAATGAGGGTTCAATATTAAACCACTGACTGAGTGAGTAAGCTTGTAACCCATCTCGTGCAACTACAGTGAATTTGTTGAACAAGAGTTGAATATTCATCTATCAGAGTGAATGGTGAGTCAATCATCAACATATACTGCCTGTAAATAGATATTTTCAATGCTAAACGATCCACTGACTACTTGTGTTTCAAAATAGATCAAGTTGGATTGAGGTAGCGTCTCTGGATTCTTCAGACGGAAAGTGCTGACAGAGTACGTCGTCCCAGACAAAAGTGTATATGGGCTAAAGCAAAGCGCCCGTATCAGGTATAAAATCCTCAATAGGAATCTTTGCACACGATAATCACTGCTGGAGACGCTCAGTGCCAATTACTGAGCGAAAGTCTAACTAAGGCTATAGACAGCATATCACTGGTTTGAAGACTCATTTGAGCATGGAATAATCAATTCAATTGTGATTTGTGATTGTGATATTGGACAATCAGCAAAAAAAATATTGGGAAATGACAGTTTCACGTGTCAGAAAAATAAGAGTGTGTATTATGTAATATATTATATCATTACCGGGTAACGCCCCTGTTTTTTTCGCGGTAAAAACATCCTCAAATTCTCTGTTGAAGCGAGACACACGCCAAAAAGAATCGTCAACAACGTCAACAATAGGAGGATCGTACTGGCTGTTGCTGTTCTAAGGTGCTGTTCAATTGTCTGCTGTTGCTGCTAGAAAGTGCCACTTTTATTTATCCATCACACTCACTGCTGACACTGGGCCAAGTCATTGACATTTGATTTAAAACATCGTGTTAACATTATCCAAAGATATATTCGGTACAGCTCATACACTCTCACTCATTTAAAACGCCATTATTCCATCATAATACAAAGTCAGAGTACATCTTGAATCACTTGTTTATGGCTTTCTCATTATCTAACAACTGGGTCAATTCATACAATATCATTCTTAAAGATGTCTGATGAAACATCCACTGTGGATACTTCATTCCATAGTACTTTTTCAAGCACAAGTCAAGATAATAAATCTATAGATCATGAATTACACTCAAAGAAATCCTCATTGCTATTGAAGGATACTTCATCGAATCATCTCACAACTCCAAGGGTTTCAAGAACACTAGATAATCAAACTTCTCCAGGTTCTTTACCACGTTATCCAGGAACATTGCACGTTAATGCTTTGACAAGTGCTGATAACTCTTTAAAAGATCCAAATGAAGAAGGTTTATCACAACAGGATAATGATAACAACGACGACGAAGCTAATGATTCAAATAACAGCAAAACTTTAGATCCAGGAAAACCTTCAAATAATACAAATCAAAGAGTTAATGAATTGATAAATTCTCTTGATGAACCAATTTTTTTCAAAAGAGTCTCAACAATGTCTACTGACTCAACAAATTCAACAAATTCGGCTCAAAGTTATGAATCTCTTCCTAACAATTCAAATACAAATGATGATATAACTGTTGGTGTGGTGAATACTGCTACTGCAACTACTTTCCAAAAAGGAACCCCAACAACAAGACAAGTTAATAATAAATCGCCTGAATTGAAATCAACAGATGACGAAATAGGTGAAGAAGGTTCAAACACTTTAGGACAAGATGATCAAATACCCGATTTAAAGAAAGAATTGGCAAACTTGGAAGTACCTAGTGAAGCAAAAGAAACTGGATTGCAACAACCTGTTCAAATAGAACCACTTCAAAGATCTTCAAAAGTTGAATCTACCGAAACTACAACGAAAAAAGAGGAAACTGATCCAATTGAAACAAGTAGCTTAAGATCTGAAGAAATGGAGACAGAAAAACCAATTATACAATCATCTTCTCATAATGTTAGTTCACAAGAGTTATTAACACATGATCTAAAAATACAAAACCCAACTTTAACTACATCTTCATTTGTTTCAACAGATCCTGGTTCAAATTTTGAAAATAAAATCATTGATGATTTCATTGGCTCATCAACTGAAAGATTACCACCATCTTCAAAATATTCTGAAAATTTTGATAATGAAAAATTTGAACAATTTGAAAAACCAATTGCTGCATCTTCAAATATTAATATCTCAAGCTTAGGCTCAAGTACAACTAATTTATCTGAAGAAATTGGTGATTTAACGATCCAAGAAGAAGATGTTCAACAGCCTCAAACAGGGAATAACACTTCAAGTTCTTTTGGCTCTAAAAATAATAGTTATGTTGCAAAAGCTTCAGATCATTCTTCAGATTCTTCATCAATACCCACTCCAAATTTCACTACACCTAAAATCCCACAAGAAAGATCAACTTCAAACCCTGTCACTACAACGGTTCCCGTATTGTCACAATCAACTATAAATCATCATAAAAATGCCAATAATGGTTCGGGTATAAGGTCTGCAAGTTCTCCATTCCATTCAAAAACTTCATCTTCAAGTTCTGGTGATGCTTTATCAACTAAAAAAAGAAAAAGTGGGAATAAAATGAAGGGTGTTTTTTCAAATTTTGTCAATAGTATGAGAGGTGCAACAAACTCTCAAGATTCACATCACCATAATAACAAGTACTCATCTGGTTCTTCTTCTTCGAGTCTGAAGATTTCAACTCCTTATGATGCTAAACATGTTGCCCATGTCGGTGTGGATAAAGATGGTCAATATACTGGATTACCTGAAGAATGGGAAAAATTGTTAACATCAAGTGGTATAACGAAAACTGAACAACAACAACATCCTCAAGCTGTTATGGATATTGTGGCTTTTTATCAAGATCAAACACAAAATGCTGATGAGAAAGTTTTCAAAAAATTTAATCCATCATCTTCAAAATTAGTTTCAACACCATCTTTTAGAACTCCAAAAATTAACCAACAACAATCTTTTACTCCACAAACTGCACCTCAAAGTTATTTCCAAACTCCTCAACAACAACCATCACAAGGTTTCAAAACTGCATCTTCTACACCAGATGTTTCAAAAGATCGTCAATTTATTCCTTCAAGACCTCCACCAAGACCTCCTCAGCAGGCTGGTGCTTCTGCTCCAACTGTTGTTTCACCATTATCTAGATCTCATTCAGTATTGAGCCAACAACAACAACAACAAAAGACTCCAAGTTCAACACCTCATATACCTCAACATACTCCAAACCATATACATCATCCATCTATACATAAAACACCAACACAAAATACACCACAATCACCACCATCTCTACCACCACATCATAATATCCCACCTCGTGCACCACCTCCACCTCCAAAACATTCAGATGAAATAATACCTGATGAACATCCAATAAATGAAAGAAAAGATAATAGCAATAATAATCCACCACCATTACCAAAAGATCAACCTGTTAGGGACCCTCAACAAGCTGCCTTGAATTCTCAACGTAAAAAAGAGGAAAAAAAGAGAAGAAATGCACAAATTTATGCTAAATTAGCTACAATCTGTTCAGAAGGTGATCCAAGTAAAAAATATAGAAATCTTGTTAAAATTGGTCAAGGTGCTTCAGGTGGTGTTTATACAGCTTATGAAGTTGGTTCTAACCTAAGTGTTGCTATAAAACAAATGAATTTGGAACAACAACCTAAAAAGGAATTGATCATTAATGAAATTTTAGTGATGAAAGGTAGTAGACATAAAAATATTGTGAATTTTATTGATTCTTATTTATTAAGAGGTGATTTATGGGTTGTTATGGAATATATGGAGGGTGGTTCATTAACTGATGTTGTTACTCATAGTGTTATGACTGAAGGGCAAATTGGTGCAGTTTCAAGAGAAACTTTAAAAGGTTTAAAATTTTTACATTCAAAAGGTGTTATCCATAGAGATATTAAAAGTGATAATATTTTGTTATCAATGAATGGTGATATTAAATTGACAGATTTTGGATTTTGTGCCCAGATTAATGAAGTTAATTTGAAAAGAACAACAATGGTTGGTACACCATATTGGATGGCACCTGAAGTTGTTTCAAGAAAAGAATATGGTCCAAAAGTTGATATTTGGTCTTTAGGTATTATGATTATAGAAATGATTGAAGGTGAACCACCATATTTAAATGAAACTCCATTAAGAGCTTTATATTTAATTGCAACAAATGGTACACCAAATTTAAAAGATCCAGAATCTTTAACTGAAATTATGAGAAATTTTTTGAGCTGGACTTTACAGGTTGATCCTGAAAAAAGAGGTACTGCTACTGAATTATTAGAAGATCCATTCATCTTACAAGCTGATGATGTTAGTTCTTTATCACCTTTGGTTAAATTAGCAAGGATGAAAAAAATGGCTGAGAAATCTGATGAAGAATGATATTGAAGTTGTTTTCTCTTTTGTGGCTTGTATCATATAGACAATACTTTTTTAATTACAATTATTTTTGATCATGAAATGTAGAAACTACTTGAATCTATTGACAAAAAAAAATAATACGCCTTGCAAATTAATCATACTATAAAAACACAAAATATTTACGCCCAAAATTTAATAATACAGAATAATAATAATACACTTTTCTCCCACTCTCTTATTAATCACCATCATCCCATTCTTCATCAGCTTGACCTCTTGTTTGAACAAAGAATAAAGTTGCATCTTTTTTACCTTTATTAACAAATTGGTAAAAATTCCCCATTGGAACTTCTAAAGAACAACCTTTTTTAATTAAAAAAACAGAGCCAGATAAAGTAACTTCAATAATTCCTGAAATACAATAAAATACAAAATAAGTTGTATCTGTACTTTTCAAACTTTTAACACCACCTGGTGGAATTAACATCATACCAGTTGCAATGAAATCTTTATTTTTATCAAACAAAATTGCCAATTTAAAATTATCAGTTGCTGATCTAACTTCATTACTAAAACTTTCTGCACCTGGTGCCCATGCAACTAATCTATCATTTTTAACATCTGAACCATGACCTTCAAAAGTATCAATCTTAAGGAATTTTTGTTGAAACCATTCAGAACCTCTAAATTCACCATTTGAAACTGCTTGTTCATCTTCATCTTCTTCTTCATCGTCATTTTCATCTTCTTCAAAAATATCAGTCATATCATTAGTAGAAGATTTTGGAGTAGTTCTTGTTTTAGAAGGTTGTCTTGATGTTGGTCTTGATCTAGTATTATTATTTCTTCTTGTTGAACTTGCTCTTGAAGGCATTCTTGATCTAATAGGTTCAGGTTTTTCATCAACAGTGATGATTTTTTTCAAAGTTGGAACTTTATCACCTTTACCTTTTTCATAAACAGCTCTTTCATTTCTCCAAAATGCTAATGGTGGGATTCTAACTCTTGAAGATCTTCTTGTTGGTTGATGTTCTTCAGGTTTTCTTGAAGCAGATCTTGATTCTTGTTCTTTTCTCAATCTTTTAACATCAATAACATGTTCATTTGAAGGTGAAAGTGAATCCAGTACCCCACGTTTAAACTTGTTAACTCTACCATCAGGACGGTCACGACTACGACCACGTTCATCATCAAAGACATCATCTGAATCTTCTTCATCACTAACTTCAACTTTTTTCCCCAGTTTTCTTGCTCTATTTTTGATATATTCAGCTTCACTATCATCGTCATCATCATCATCATCACCTAATGTTGGCATTGAAGGATCTGATTGAGAATCACTAACATCTGGAGACTGATCTCTTCTTGATCTAGTATTATCATCTTCTTCACTTTCAACTTCTTTCCCACTATCTTCATTAAATTCATAATCACTTGACGATCTGGATTTTGATCTTGGTCTTGGTGGAGTTCTTGGTTTTTGAGACTCCTTCTTTTTATTTAAAGCCATTTTTTTGGATAATGATGCAATTGATTTTGATGATGGAGGTGGAGGACGAGGTTTTGAAACTTCTCTTGGTGATTTTAATGATGATGTTGGTTTTAGTCTAGTTGGAGTTTGAGTTCTTGAAGCAGGTGCAGTATTTCGACTTGGTTTTTTAGCAGATGACCGTACTGTAGTATTTCTTTCCAATTCTTTTTGTCTTTGAAAAAATGATTTTGAGTCATTGGGTATTATTGATTCATTAACTTCATCATCTTCATCTTCTGGTACGAACAATGGGGTTCTTTTTGGTGTATTTGTTGGTGTACGTGAATCTCTCCTACTACTTCCTGGGCCTTGTTGATTTGCATAAACTCTTTCTGTATCTTCATTAAACGAAAGGTCTAGTGACATATCATTGTTGTTGTTGTCATTCACCATTTTAATGTTACCTCTTGATTCATCATCAATTTCCATATTATCATCTGAATCATCATCATTATTATTATTATTATCTTCATTAAAAGGAGGAGGGTTTTCATTAGCATCATCAAATTGTTCACTATCATCATCTTCGTCATTGTCATTTCGGTCATTATTTATTGTAAGACTTCTTGAATGTGATGATGAAGTTCGTTGTTGAGAATGTGAGGGAAGTGGTGATAATAAAGGTGAATTCCTTATTCTATGGTTTGAAGTTGGAGATCGTAAAATGTCATCATCATTTGAAGGAGGGAATATTATACGACCATTTGGAGGTTTTGTATTTGTATTTGAAGTTTCATTGACCAGAGTTGTTTGTTCTTCTCTGAAAAAGTCATCAAGATCTTCCATGTTGTGTTCATCTCTTCGAACATTTTCTCTAGCCTTCAACCCTGTCTTTCTGGATTTGACACCTATCTCTGAGAAATCCATTGTTATTGTATTATGCTAAATGATTGAATTGATTGATTGAAGGCATACGATTGATAGAATTAGATTGTTTTTCTCTATTGTTTTTTTATGCTAAACCCGAATTAGCGATAACAGCGTGGCACAGCAGTGATTCCAGAGCCAATTAACGATGTGTAGAGGTGGATATTGGTGGGATTGGTTGATGAGTTGATGAATCTTGAGCTTGGAACTAGGTGCTGTTGGTTTTTGTCACTGGTTTGTATCCAGATTTCGATGGTTGTATGTATTTGTTTGTTTATGTTTTGATTTTTCTTTTAAAAAATCGCGTAGGCAACGGGCGAAAAAGAAATACGAGGGTAAAGTTGATTAAGTAATCATATGTCATGTGATATTCGAGGGTTATTTCTCCAAATGGAGTATTACCTAATTGGGGTATTTCCCCAAACTTAAACTTTAATGAATTAATTAATACCCACAATAAACTCGAGAAACTTCGAAATAACTGAGGAAAATGGGGAAATAAGCAAGAAATAGGTTAAGAGATATTGAGCTAATATAATTCATTAATTCTCCTCTCTATAAAGTGATTGCACTCATAAAAATTCAATTAATTCTGTCTCTGTCTCTTTTTAAGTGTCCCTGCGTTGACACAATTGCAGGGCTTCGACACGTAATTGAAAAGTCAACTTTAAAGCTATAAACACCGTTTAAAAACGACAAATCTCGAGGAAATAACTATTACTCAGATAATTGGACTATTACATCAACAATATCTTTCATAATCCCTTGAAATCTCCAACTAAATCTTTCCAAATCTCTACAGATTTCGTGAATCTCGAAGCAAGCACACGCACGTTCAAATTGACAACGAAAAAGCGTGAAATTTTTGAAGGCTGTAAAGAAACAAACAAAAACAAGACAAAAATTCATCTTCTTTAACGCTTGCATCATTTGGAAAGACTGTATTCCAAAATGGCCTTTTCATATTCACGTCTTGATCACCCAAAGAATCAAATTAGGTCTTTTCTACACAGTTTACACGTTCGAGGAAATACCAAAATCATTTATTCCACAGTTATTATTGGGTTGATATGTTTATTCACAATTTCACACAGCTCTTATTCTAAGCACTTGCAAGACAAATATCCAAATGTATTGGATCATGTATCACCTGAACAATCACACTCTATAATAAAAGATCAAACTTTAAACCATCAAATCTTGGATTATGATCGTGATAATATCAAATACATTTATCCAGAAGTTGTTGAACAAATTTATAACAACACCGATTTAGATGGTGTTGATTGGTCTAAATATGCTTATGTTTTATATGCCACTTCATCTGCTCATATGTGTAATGCAATGATGATATTTGCAGAATTAAGAAAATTTAAAACTAGAGCTCAATTAGTTATGTTGGTTAATGCTGATTTTTTGGAAGAACCTACCAAATATGAATATGAATTTACCACATTGACATCATTTTCTGAAAAATTCCATGTTAAATTGAAACCAACAAAGATTAAGAGAATTAATGATAAACATGATGTTAATATTTGGATTTCAAGTTTTACAAAATTGATGGTTTTCAATGAAACTGATTATGATCGAGTTATTTATTTGGATTCAGATGCTATTTTAATTAATGATAACATTGATGAATTATTTTTCATCCCACCATGTAAAATGGCTTCAGTTACTGGATATTGGTTAACAAAAGATAGATATGCTAAAGATGAGATCAAAAATAAATATTCACCAAATGATTATGATTTTAAACCTTTAACTAAAGAAGAAAGATCCGGGAAAATTAATCAATTGGTTGATCAATCAATTAAACCTTTTACTAATATTAATGGACATTTACCAATAAATAATAATGTTAATGCTTCAACAGATTTCAAAATCAATGAAAAGAATTTTTACAATAATTTATACAATAATTTACCAAATTTCAAATTTTTGGATGAATATTCATTTACAAATATCATTATGGTTATTCAACCAAGCCAGGAGCTATTTGCAAGAATTGAAGAATCTTTTAACCATCGTCAAAAAAATGAATTTGATATGGATATTATAAATTTTTATGTTTTCAAAATGTCAAAATGTTTGAATTTACAAAATGAAAGGAAACCAAAAACTCAAGAATCTAGTATAGATGAATTGATTAATGATATACCTGAATATTTAATTTTACCTCATCAAGTTTATGGAACATTAACTAGTGAATTTAATTTAGTTAAAGATCATGCCTCATTTTTAGCAGATCCTCAAGATCAACCATTTGTTTATCAAGGTCACGGTTTACAAACAACAAATAATCAACCAGCATATTATGATTTATCTAAAGAACCACATCAAGCTAAGCATTTTTATCCAAATGTTAAATATTTACATTTTTCAGATTCTCCAATTCCTAAACCATGGTTTGAAAAAAATTTAAATGATGATTATATGAGTACAAGATTAAGATGTGAATCACATCCAGATTTCCATCAAAAAGAGGGAGAAAATCAAAGAGTTAAACCAATGGGAACTATTGAAGATTGTTCAGCTGGTGATATTTGGGAAAATATTCATGAATTATTTGGTAAAATTAGATTTGATGTTTGTAAATTAAGATTAAAGCAAACTACAAAAAATCCATATACAGATGATATAAATTAAGATTTCAATCCAATAACAACAAATCTAGCCTCTTCCTCCAATGCGTAAAATTCACTATTTTTCATCCATTTCTTTATAGATGCTCTAACCTTGGAAACACCACCTTCACTATGTAAACCTTTCCCAGTAACCACAATAAAAGGTTCAACTTCTCTAGCTTTTGCACTATATGCGGCACGACCACTTGCTTCTCTAGCTTTTAATTCATCTTGCCACCAATCTCTTAGTGCTTTTGCAGTTGTATCTCTTGCATTTTTAACATGGAATCCATGTAAATCTAATTTATTAATTTCTCTACATTTTCTTAATTGGACCCTTTGTAATGCAATTTGTTGAGAAGTTAAATCATCTTCAATACTTGGTGATCTCAAGACTGTAGAGGTTGGTTTTGGCAAAACTTGAGTGAATTTAAAACTTGGTGGTTTAATTGGAGTGGTTATTCTATTATTATTATTGTTATTAATGGATATAGTTTTGGATTCATTTTGATAAGTTTCTTTTACACCATTATGTTCCACAATAAATAAATCCAAGGCAATAACATTTGTAACGTTTCCTTTGAAGAAAACTAAAGCTTCTTGATTAAATTCCCAATTGATATTAACCAGATGAGGATCATCATATATAAGTGAAGCTAATTCTGACACTTCAGGACTATTCTCATTGTAAACATATTCTTGATTGGCTTCAGAGTTTCTTCTCTTACGACGTCCTTTATAAACTGGTTTAGATGATGTTGAATGATTTTGAACTCTACCACCATATGGAATATTATTTGTTGTTTTAGGTTTTAATTGCTCTTTAGCCCTTTTCTCTTCATTTCTCAAGTTATAAATGATATCAACTAAAGCTTGTACAATGTTTCCCCCATTTTTATGATAATAACTTTTAGCAACATTTAATTCCACATGAAGTAATTCAGAAATGTGATAAATACGTTCATTAACTTGAACCCAAGTTCTATTTGAATTTTGATTCTTATTAATCTCCTCCAATTCTAATTTTTGTTCAAATTCCACAATTATATCATGGTTTAATAAAGATTCAATAGCTTTTTCAGAATCATTATCACAGTCTAGTAAAGTTTTAGAAATGATTTCCACGTCAATATGAGGAAAAGCTTCAGCTAAGGAGGAGATTTTAAAACTTGGGTCTTCAACATCAGGTTCGTCACTTGTTTCATCGCTCTGTTGAGCATCGCCAGAATAAGTGGTCATTATAATGTCAAAAGCCTTGTTGAAATCACCATCAGCTTCTTCAACAGCATCGAATATGGCATCTTTTGGGACATCAGGAAAGCACTCAGTCATTGTGTGGAAAGTAGGATCAACGTCAACGAAATCCAAAGGCGAGGGTTCTGATGAGGGTTTGAAATTGAGCTGGTTCATTTTATTGGGATTCATGGTGTCCTTAAATAGTTTTTGAATGGTGGTTGTATTGATTTTGTTTCTGTTGATGTTTTGTTTTCTGTTTTGTTTTGTTTTCTGTTTTCGAGATTTTTTCACTACGAAATTTAGATGATTAACTGATAATTTACTAACAAATAGCTATTAACTAACTATTAACTAACTCATTAACTAACTATTCCTCGTCTTTATTATCGTCTTTAGTAGCACCAGCCACTTCGTTAACTCATCCTCGTTCTCAGCACAGAACCGTATTCTCTTCATCGGCGTGATCAAGAGCATGCAATAGATTTTGGACTTGCTCAAAGGGTCCAGCTCCACAACGTCAATCAGCTCACTGAGATCGATTCTCTTGTAGAACTTGTCCGTGTGCTCGGAGTCTCTGCTGCTCTTGTAGAAGTAGAGATACCTGTTTGTCAGGATGATGTAGTAGCGTTTCCACTGGTTGTAGCGTTTCCTGAGCCGTAGCAAGTAGCCCTTGTCAATGACATGTTCTGGTGAGTCTGAGGCCAATGAGTTGTACTGGGCCTGTTCAGCAAGGACTTCTTCCTCTGGGATAGGTGGTGGCAGGGGGTGGAACGATGAAGTTGAGTGGTTGTAATGTGTTGGACAGGATACACCTCCGTCTGATAAACCTGAAGTGAAGTTGTCGTCTGTTCCTGAGAAATTGAGTTGTTGGATATCATGGTTTAAATCCTCGATTGAACTGGACTTAGCATCTTTAATGATCAGGTTATCAGATATCTTTCTTGGTTTGAATATGTTGTTCGCTCCAACCATCTCTTCCTCTTCTTGTTCATTAATCTTCAATACTTGATCTAATGCCTCGATCCATTTGTTGAAATCACCAGAATCCACACTTCTCAAATGATAAATACGTTCATTGGTCACTATAATGAAATGATTTGGATGGTTATCTGGGATTTTAGTGAATGACAAGATATCTCCAATGGGTATAACTTTTGAAGCCTTATACTCTTTTGAATCTTTATAATATGACAATTGATTTCTTCTCAAAACAAACCATTTTTTTTGCCAATTGTGAGACTTGTTCCTTTTCAATAAGTAACTAGAGATTATAATCTCATGTTCATTAACACTAGTAACCATTGAATTACTATCAGTCATATCAGAAATTTGTATTTCAATTGATCCATCAATTTTTCAATTGTCGTTTGCTTCAATTTCGTTTTTTCCATAGGGAAATATAGGGCACCTTGACTTCCCAATTGGGCAATAAACTACTTACAATTCAAATATTAATCATCGTTAAATTCATTAAAATGTAACACTCTCTCATTTCCCCAATTTCTTTCTCAATTTTTGTAATTTTTGTCTCTCCACAATCTCTCTAATTAAAATTGCAATACTCTCTTCAACATTCTCACCACCTTCATTTTCCACCAATACAAATGAAGATTTCCAATTATTGGCCATTTTTTTACCAGCTTCAACTAAATTTGGACTCATCCCTTCATGATTAGCATGTGTACACACTATCAAGATAGGAGGTGGTGATTCTGGAGAACTTGGATCAATATCTAAATCATCTAATCTATTTGAAATCTTTCTCAACTCTGCTAATTTTAATTGTTCATCTTCAAATGATTTCATCTTCCACAATTGCTTTATACCATAGATTAATGAATAAACATCACCCTCTGAACCCTTTTTCCATTTTTTTTGATAATTTCTATATTCTCTCCATGCATCTAATATAGCTCCTCTTATGATATCTAATAAAGTTAAAGGATCATCATTATTAATGATATCCAAATCTGGTGATATTGCTGAATTTCTTGAAGTTGAAGGTGATAGCACCTCTTCATATGATGGTGGGTTAAAACTTGGAACTGCACTATACATGAAAATGTATCCATCAACATTCCCATCCAATTCTGATGCTCCACTAGCCACTAATAAAGGATTTGTTGATACTGGTCTTCTTGGTTCATTTGCTAAATTATGTAAATCCTCTTTATCCAAGTTCCTATATAATGAAACTTCTAAAAAAGGTACAACTAAATCTGGTTTAAAAGGTGGTGTATCAATTAATTCAACCAATATTGGAGAAATTGTGGGTTCTTTATATGTATTTGAATCTTCAATTGCATTGTTGGCATATTGCTTTATATCTGGGAAATTATATGAATAAATCTTGTTTTTAATCACTTTACCACCATTCCCACTTGAACTACTACTTCTTCTTTTCTTTGGATCTGTTATACCTTTTGTATAAGATTGGAAAATTGTTGGACTTAATTGAATATCATTTGATTCCGTTATGATTTTCTTTGCCTCTAATCCACCATATTCATCCAATATAGTTTTAGATTTCCTCTTTTTAGGGAAATATTCAAACATTAAAATTGTGGATTTATGAGTTGGATAATAAGTTTCCCTAAAAAATTTTGAATAAATGTTGTTTGCAAAAGTGGATTTCCCAACTCCTGGACCACCAAGAAGCACCAATTTTATGGGATCCTCATCATTAACCACTTTCAAATCAGTCATATCCAACAAAAACAACTCAAAAGTAGTCAATTCTTCAATCAATTGCTTTGTGGCTTTCCTGATAATTTATTAATTTTCCTTAAAAAAAAAAAGTTTCGAGATTTTTCGAAAAATTTCTTGTTTTGGCTAAAGCCGATTATGACACATTTTCTACACAATTTTATTAAAAGACTCTTTTTATTATAACTATCAATTGATTCAAGATTTCAATGCTCTCTAAGCATCAATCAAATTCTCGTCTCCTCTTTTATCTGGATCTTCTCTCTCTTCTTCCTCTTCTTCTTCATTTTTAGAACGATCATAAAATTCATCCAAAATCTTTGGTGAAATTCTATTCAACATCTCCTTTGGATAAATTCTTAATAATGACCAAGCTTGATCCAAACTTTCAAAAATTGATCTATTTTCATATGCACCTTGATTAATAAATGTCTTTTCGAATTTTTCTAAAAATTCTAAAGATAATTTATCTTCAGTAGATAAAGCTTCTTCACCAACAACTGCCTTCATTGCTGCTGCATCTCTACCAATAGCATATTTAGCATACAATTGATTTGAAACATCACCATGATCTTTTCTTGTCATACCTTCACCAATAGCACTCTTCATCAATCTTGATAATGAAGGTAAAACATTAATTGGAGGATAAATACCTCTATTATATAATTGTCTATCAACAGAAATTTGCCCCTCGGTAATATAACCTGTTAAATCAGGAATTGGATGTGTAATATCATCATTTGGCATGGTTAAAATTGGAATTTGAGTAATTGAACCATTTCTACCTTCAACTCTACCAGCTCTTTCATAAATTGTTGATAAATCTGTATACATATAACCTGGATAACCTCTTCTACCTGGAACTTCTTCTCTTGCTGCAGAAACTTCTCTAAGAGCATCAGCATATGATGACATATCTGTTAAAATTGTTAAAACATGACGTTCAGTTTGATATGCAAGATATTCTGCAGTGGTTAAAGCTAATCTTGGAGTAATAATTCTTTCAATTGTTGGATCATTTGCTAAATTTAAAAATAATGAAGTTCTTTCTAATGAACCATTTTCTTCAAAATCTTGTTTGAAAAATCTAGAAGTTTCTAAATTAACACCCATTGCTGCAAATACAATGGAAAAATTTTCTTCATGACCATCATGAACATCTTTTGTTGGTCTAACTAAACCTGCTTGTCTACAAATTTGCGCAGCAATTTCATTATGAGGCAAACCTGAAGCTGAAAAAATTGGGATTTTTTGACCTCTTGCAATTGAATTCATTGTATCAATTGCTGAAACACCAGTGGAAATCATTTCTTCTGGATAAATTCTTGCATATGGATTAATTGGAGAACCATTGATATCTAAATAATCTTCAGCAAACACTTTTGGACCATTATCAATTGGACGACCAGAACCATCAAAGATACGACCTAAAGTATCTTCAGAAACTGGGATTTTTAAATTTTGTCCAGTAAATTCAACTCTTGTCTTTTTAACATCAATACCTGAAGTACCTTCAAACACTTGGACAACAGCTCTATTACCACGGACTTCTAACACTTGACCAGCTCTAACAGAACCATCTGGTAAAGTTAAATTAACAATTTCGTTATATCTTGGGAACTTGACATTTTCCAAGATAACTAAAGGACCATTAACACCACCAACGGTATTATAATTTAGTCTTGGTTTGATTTTAAACCCTTCAGTCACTGCTTTCTTGTTGAGCTCGAACAATTCCTTATCAGAAAGAGACATCTTGAATCAATTGTTGTTTGACAATTTGCTTTTCTCAATCGAAGGGGTTTTGAACCAGCTTCAAAATTCCTTTATCAATTTCAATTTCATCAGTTTCGAGGCTGCCAAAAAAATCAAGTGATTTTTACCCGGACCACGTTTTCTCTGGATTCGATCGAAATTGTGGTCATTTGTGGATGGCATTAAGGTTTTATAGCAAGACTTATAAAGTAATGAAGTTAAATGGGATCAATAGCTATATATCCCTTTTTTCAGCTTGTTTTAAAGTGGATTTTGGAAGTTATCAGCTGGTATTTGTATCTGTCACGTGCCTATTTTTAAAATATAAATATTAGCTTATCATATAGCCAGGTTGTTAGCTCAAAATTGTTTAATTGAACGGTTGATTTTACTTTGAAGGTATTTATCAAGAGAGAATTGATTTTTACCATATTGTCATGAATTATAATTATTCAGCTAGATTAATGTGTATATTGACCCGTTAAATCTGTCATCTGATCAAATCAAGTGTAATAACTTCAAATTGTTTTCATTTTGTGATTTACTAGCTATATGAAAGGTTAAAGATCAAAAAATGTATGATTTGTACTATTTCATTATATTTTTTCTGCCCTTTTTATTACCACGTCTTTAGTCACATCTAACATCTTGGGTTATAGTATGGGACCATTCAGGCCCTTATTTGATTGGTTGAAGCATAACTTGAATCAAAGTTGACAATAATCCGCAAGATTTAGTTATTTTCTCACATTTTGGCTCTTCATAAGTCTGTGCAGTAAATTCCATCATTTTATTCCATAAGATCCAATCTTCATTATTCATTTGTTTTCTTTTAAGTCTAAGTCTATATCCACAATAATCTATTTGATCATCATAATTTGATAACAATTCATTACAAATTTCAATTGTGGCATTTGATTTATCACTCCATTGATTTGAATCCTTAAAATGTAAGACGTTAAAATGTTGATTATCACTTGGACGCACCCAAATTCTTGTGCTTTTAACATCATCAATGATTTTATTATAAGTCATCAATTCCATAAAGCATATTTGGTTTCCATCTGAAACTTCACAGCCATAATCGTAATGTGAATTTGGAAACAGTGTATAATGAGTTAAAGAGGCGGCTGTTGAATAAAATAGGGAACTCAGGACAACTATTACAAGTCCAAATTCTTCAAGATTGAACCGAGATTTCATAGCCATTGTTCTCTTTTAACATTAAACTCATGTATATCACCAATTGATAATAGGAAAGTTGTCTTATCTCCCAATTGAAGTAATCAAATTGTAACTGTTTGCAGATTGAAAATCTAGGTTCAACTATTGTGATAAACACCCCAGAAAGAAATATCATGTGACATTTCAGGATACTTCAACCTCAATCTTTACCTTCTGTACCTCTCAATTTAAACCATTTCAATCGCTCACATTTTGGGAGGTTTGTACTCTGCGATAACGCCTAAGGCTCTCCATTCAGTTGGAAATATGCAGTACTAGGGTGTAATCAATTATAATACCTCAAGCAGTGTTGTATTTGTGATATTTAACTCGGACCTTAACGGTATAAGAGGCCATTAAGCTGTAAAGCTAAAGCACTTTAACTCAATTCTTGTAAGTGAACTATTCATTTCACTTAAAAGCTCTAATTTCCTCAAGATCTCATCCTATGTCGACACTAGCGCAGTCAGATCTAAAGATATGTAAAAGCATCAGAAAATGTCCCATTGTTTTCCTGATAAGCCATCTCTATACGAAGATCATCAACTGATTATTAAAATTGAATTACTTAACCACCTGTATGTAATTACACCTGTGTAATTAAGTATTCTATGATACTGCGGGAATAAGCGGCCATAGGTACACATATCCATTGACAGATCTTCACCCAAATTCCAATGTTAATACTCCCAAAAAAAGAAAACCCTGGAAAGCATCTCCAGGCCTTGGATTGATTAATATACATGTCATTATAGTTATACCTACTCAAGTTGATTAATTCATTGATTAATGCTATTATTAATATTTCTGATCCATGTGTTACCCAGCTAATGACTAAGTATTGACCCGTAAAATCTGTCAACTCGATTAAAAGAAAAAGAACTTTCAAAGAAATTGAACCTCTTTCCAAAACTCGATTTTGTTGAAGCAAATTGGTGTTGAAACTGTGAAATAAATTAAGAGATTAAAGACTTGTATTTGTTCTCGTGGATATGTTTTCCACAGTATCAAGTACGTCTTTAATCTCTGAGATCGTCGACATATGTGACAAGATAATACTTCTCACAGTCTATGACGTCTCTATGATTTCTCATTACATTTTTGAAAATTATGAGAATATATTGATAGCTTGAGACTAAAACACAATATCGTTGAATTCTTAAATTCTGAAGATACACCAATATGATGAGTTTGTATTTTCGATTTTTGAAATTTTAATAGATAATGAATTAATTTTTAAGATGAAGAGTTTAAACAATTGTAGACTCGATTAAGTACATCTTTATAGAAATATTATAAACAGCCTTGAATATCTACAATTGACTCACTAGTTGTAATCAATTCTAGATCTCTCTATATTATAGCAAAGCATATTTGTTCCTGTCCAGCTTTCATAAGTTTCTGAATAGCGATAGAAATCCGATCTCTCGTTTCCTCTATCGATAAATCACGACACTCTTCTTCGTGCTCAGCAGCTGCATTCTTAAAGATCTCAGCCAGCTCAGCGCTTCTTCGCATCATTTCACTTAGTCTCCTTTCTCTTTCCATCATCAATGATCCAGTTCCAGACGTTAAATGGCCCATTATTAAAAGATCGATTTGTGTTTTTTTTTCTCAATCTCCTGTCGATGTGAAAATCTAAATCCTACAACGCCATTAATTAAACATATATCATTCAATTCATAATAAAAGCAAATACTAAACTCCAATACCCTTTTTTCCCTCCTTAATTTATTGATCCTCATCTATTAAAAAATCATTTTGAACAACATGCCATTCATTATTTTTCTGATTAATCTTGTTTAAAATATGTTTATAAACCAAATCAGTAAGTTCATCAATATCAATATTTCCCTTAATTGGGTTTGATTGATCATTATCACTTGATAATTCATTGAAATTATAATTGTTATTAACAATTTTATAAATCATTTCATCAATATTAAACAATTGTTTTGACAATTTTATTTCATTATCTAATTGGAAGAATTTTAAAATTTCAAAAATATTCAAAATTAATCTTGATATTCCATTTAAGAATAGTTTCAATTCAAAATTTGATAAATCATGAATTTGTTCAATATTAGAATCAGGTGAAAATAACTTGAAATTCAATATTGAAGGTTGTTGTTGATGATTGAATTCAATTTGAAATGGTAAATTGATAAACCAAATTGTAGAGATTTGATAAATAAATTTACAAATCCTTTCAAGACTTGCATTAATAATTTCAAAATTAAAAGAAAGTAAATTTTCAAGATTAATAATTGGAATAAATGAAATCATAAAGATGTATTGATTTTTAACACCACTTAATCTTTTCCTTTTAACAAGATATAAATTGATTAATTCTTGAAATAATATGGATTGAGAATTATTAATTTGTTTTTCAATATTTAATGAATTTTCTTTTGTCGTCTTGGTTTGAGATTGGATTGATTTGATTTCATCATTATAACTAACCATTTTGGAAACTTCATTTGACTCTTGTAATTTCCTTTTCAATGTTTCAAGCCTTAGAGAATTTGAATCTTTTTTACTCTTAATTATACTTATACTTTTGAGAATCTTGTTATTCTTCCTTTTTAACAACATGGCATCTATTGTTAACAATTGTGAGGATAAAGCAGCAATGGAACCTATTGATAATCCTTCAATATCTAATGTATGATCACCTTGGATGTATTGTTTCATGAATGGGTAGTTGTTACCTTTTATACATTTATCAAGTACCTGATCCACTAAATTTTTAGAAGATGATAATTCATTCAATAATTCCAAATATTCTAATTTTGGTTTCAACAATTGGAAATTCACACATGAGGAGCAAAACAATTCATTATTTGAGCCATGACAGATTCCACATCTGGTCATTTTAAAGCCATTTGATGTGATGTCAGTAAAGGAAAATGGCTATTTGAAATCAAAACAAAAGTTCATTTTGTTATCAATATTATGTAAGTATTACGTAATAATAAAAAATGAATTTCGCGAATTTAAACATTACATAATGATTACATAACAATCATACTCTTCAAAGCAACTGACAACGAGAGTTTAATAGAGTGAAAACAAGATAAAGAGGTTGATGATGATGGTTAAAATGTGTAATATTATGGTTAAAGTGTATTGATTATGGTACTGTAGCTTATTAAGTTTTTTGTTCTTGTGTTTTATTCTTCTTTGGGCAATTTTAACCCTGGGACATAATTATAAGTATAGGCCCAATCCTCATCATTTTCAATCAATTACACTTTAATTAAACCAATAATGTGCTATTACTACTATATTATACCATTACTACTAGTGCTAATAACCATCTCATTCTATTTCAGGACACCTAAAACAAGGAAACCAGGTGTATGGATCCCTTCCAATTATAAATGGCCTATTCCAGAGCCTTATCCAGATTGGAATATCCATAAAACTAATCCAATCCCATATCGTGCTTTTAAGCATAAATATAATGTAACTATGGGGGTACAATCAATGGATCCACAGGATTGGATCCAATTAGATAATGAATGGGTTAAGTTTCATGATTTAAAACAAAAAAGAGTTGAAGAAAAGGGTAAAGATCTCTATGATATTTCTCCAATTGCACTTGATGGTTGTATTGAATTGTTGAAAGAGTTACAAATTTATTTACCTAATAGATACCCTTCATTATTTCAAGCCACTTCAAAAGGGTTGAAAAATTTATTCAATAATGAAGACTATGATTTTAAAATTCATGATCCAATGTTTATAATTGGGAATTTATTACAAGATGATATTGCTATCTTGACTGAAGATTCTAATGGAAATTATAATTTCACTGCAGGTTCAATCTTATTAGCAGGTTCATGGAGATTTAAAGATAAATTTAATAAATCAATTTCTTCAATTCATTCTGATTCAAAAGTTCCCAAATATCATTCAAATTTACAAAATTCAATGAATAAATTTTTTTATAGGTTAAAACCTGAATCTCCAATGGTTAGATACAATTATGGGTTCCAAATGGATGATAATTTACCTTGGGCTTATAGTTCTTTAGGTGATGAAGATTCAAATTCAGGATGGAGGTTCCAAACTGGAGAAGCAAAAGCCCTTTCCATAGATGATATTTATTATAGATCAGAACGTCAATCCCTTAGAAGATTACCTAAATCTGGGGTTATTGTCTTTACAATAAGAGCTTATTTTTTACCACTGGTTGAGATTTGTAAAGAACCATTTGTGCCACAAAGATTATTAAATGGTGTTTTGAATTGGGATGAAGAATCAAAAGAATATAAAGGTTTTGAAAAATATAAAGATATTGTTATACCTTATTTAGCAAAACAAGCTGAATTACAAAAAAACCAAGGTTTTACAATGGAGAATGAACAATTAAATTATCCATTGAATTCTAAATTGAAAAATATTTGAATATTGTAATGGTCATTATTTATTTTTTCTTATTTATATGTTTGAATATATAGAAAATATATGTTGTGTTTTTCATAAAAGACGTGTACTGTGTGTTTAAAATGCAAAAGTCATAAAAGAGTGATGATGATTCATAAAAGGGGCAACTATTCCTAATCAACTTCATTATGGTGATGATGATTTAAATGTGATGGTGTTGAAGGTGTTGAAGATTTTGGTGTCAGTCCATAAATACTATTCAATAAATTATTATTAAACCCAACATTTGGTATATTAAAAGTTTGTAAATTGGATCTTCTCTTATCTTGGTTATGAATAGGTTGTAATTTCTTCATTGCTTGCTGTTGTTGTTGTTGTTGACTTGAAGTTGGAGTTCTTGGTGTTTGATAAGTTGATAATTCTTGTTCCAATTGTTTAGCTTCATCAAAAGCTTGTAATAAATATGGTAATTCCTCTGAAATTGTAGTTGGTTGTCTATTCAATGTAGCAACTGAAGATGTTGTCGAGCTTATTGAACCTCTTCTTGATAAATGATGATGTCCTGGTAATTCTTGTGAAGAATGTAAATTTAAAAATTTTGATGATGAATTAGAAGGTGGTGAAGTTGATGATGATAATAATTCTTCATTTAATGAAGTTTGAGATGAAGGTGAAGGAGAAATTGATCTTGATCTTGATAATTCTCTTTCTTTTGCCAATTCTTGTTCCAATTCACGTTCACGATTAGATTGAATATAATAATTATCTTGTTCCCATTCAGCATATTCTTCATTTATAAAGAAATTCAAACGAACAGATTCATACATTTTTTCCACATCATTCAACACTTCAAGACATTCTTGAATTTGATCAGAATCTTTCTCTTGGACAGCTTGATCTAATTGATTGATTAAAACTGTAACAAAATCTTTATAACCTTCTAAAGTTGATTGGAAATCAGTATTATCCTCCACAATTGGGTTTTCTTCTTTTTCAATCATATCAGTGATTTGTTTCAATTCAAAACTTATTATTAAAAGTTTTGATTTTGTATATGATATTGAAATTTTCTCCACAATTGAGTTTTTCAAATTTATAATTTTAAAATAAATCTTGAGTAATAAACATCCAGGATCTGATAAATATTCTTGAATTGTCAATGAACTTATAAAATTGTTTATAATTTTCAATTTATAATTCAATAGTTTATTTATTTCATCATCAATGAAATTACATCTATCGATAACTTTTTTAGCAATTTTAATATCAAAATTTCTTGTTGTTGTGGAAAAATTATGATTAAAATTTATATTTATTGAAGCTTTCAAAGTCATAAATTCCCATGAATTCAACTCATATTCTAAATTTAATAAATTTTTATAAATTTTCAAAGCAGATGAACAAAAAGATGTGATTTTGGAATAATAAGATGGGAAATTCGAGGTTAATGATTGAATAGTTTGTGGATTAATCTTTTCCTCTTTCCCAACAACTGATAGTACCGGATCAACATATTCAGACACAGTTAATGATTCCATTGCAGCAGTAGGAGCAAATAGGATTGATTAGCCAGAAAAAAGAATGTGGTTAATTGGACAATCGAGTCTTTTTGCTTTGTGAAATTCGTGTTGATGTTTTCGATTTTTTTAATTATGGGCTGTTTACAATTTTTTGTCAGAAGGTTTTTGTGCGCGAACCGAGATCTGGATTATGTAATTATATTAGTATTGATTATATAATTAAAGAAGTAAAAGTAATACAAATTCATATTATTATGATCTTTTTATATTCTAAAGAGTGTGATGGGTTATAAATTATATAGTGGGTAGGGATTGGATGGGTAGATCAACTTAGTTGAGTGTTGCAATCATTCGTTCTGAGAATTTTAGTAGTGATTGCAGTTGACGGTCAAATAAGAACGTATTCAATACCATAAATTGCATCAAGATAGGTTATTCCAATCAAATAATCACCAGAAAGTATTCAATATGGCATCTAGAGCTCACATTTCAAGCTGTGTTCAATGGGAAATTCAATAAGCGACAAGATGAAAGCCTTAGTGGAAGCTCAAAGTGTATCTAATCAATGATTTTGATCTAGATTATGAACCACCAAACCACCCAATAATGTAAGATCCAATAGTGAAAAGATTGTCTGGGAACTCCTGCTAACATCTGAAAATCACCAATCTTTCATATTTGTATGATTTCAATGGGTTCCAAATTACGAATTTTTGTAACAAAATAATTTATTATCTATATTGCTCAACGAAGGACTTGTATGACATGGAATTCCAAACTCATTCCCACTATATTATTTGCTTCTCAATCTCAATTTTAAGCTTCATCCGTTGGTACCATTGTTCCAATGATTCTTGGTCATATTGACATGCTATTATTATAATGCTCATGTTATCAAACCCTACCCCAGTGGTTTGATTTGCCAGTGTTAATGTATGATCTAATAAATTGGCCACTATTTCATCTAATTTTGCGCCTAAAACCAATTTATTTCTAATATATTTGATTAAATCTTGATTAGTGAAAACATCCCATATTCCATCACATGCAATTATTATAAATTCATCATTTATAGAAATCTTGTGATGGATTATTTCAGGCTCCACAGTGACTTGAGTCTCTTCACTAACTAATTTATTGTTGCCATCATTAAAACTTCTAAAATTTCTCAATTTAAAATTAAAATCTCCAAATGCTCTTGATAATGCCAATACACCACCAACTCTATTATATGAAACAGAACCACCAGCGTCATTGATTCTGATTAGTTCACCGATATGATTAGGTTTATGATCGAATGATAAATTTTTCGGGACACCATTTATAGATGTTATTAATCTTGAATCTCCAGTGTTTAAAGTGTATAGTTCATTATTGTTTAGTATTATCCCCAAGATTGCAGTTGAACCTGAATTTGAATGATGATGACGATGTTGATAATGTTTATATAGATTATAATCAGTTTTTAAGAATGAATCTTTGAATTTTGAAATGATTAAACCTTGATTTGTCATAATTTGCCTTATTTTGGAATTATTGTTATTATTGAATTCCTCATATATTGAATTTGGTAAATGTTCACTTAGATAGTTTGAAGATTGAGATCCACCATGACCATCGAACACGCCATATATTTTCATATCCATTTGAGATTGATTATTATGGACATCTATAAAGTTGACATTTGGATAATGGGTTATTGAATGGGCATCTTCTTGAGTGAGCCTATAGCCTTGCATTGAGCCCAGGCAGTAGGAGAACTTGTCCAGTTCTTCGTATTGGACTGTTTTGTCTGTGAGTGGCTGGGATAAGAACTGGCCCATGATGGTTTGCTTTGGCTTAGGCTTTGTTGATGGGTTTGTTTAGTATCTTGTGCTCCTTAAAGTCAAGGATTGAGAAAATGGAATGAGAATTCGCGGAAGTGTTGATGAAGATTTGGTTGATTTAGTTGAAATTGATTTGGAACTGTGCTGGAATTGATTTAGTTGTATCGTATCTATTTAATTATATTTTGTATTTTGTATTTATCTCGTATTTGCATCTATCTCGTATGTTGTTGTTCTTGTTATTGTTTAATCAGAATCAGCTTTGTTGATTGTTAGAGTCCAGGCAGACCTCCTCCAGCCTACGCTCGCCCTCTAGGCTCACCAGCCTGCGCCCGAAAGCAACCCTCTCGCCTGTGCGCCTGCCCAAAACCCGTTTCACTTCGTCATCAACAAACAAAAAAACTTCTTCTTCACCAACAACAAAAACATCATCACCATAACCAACTCCATAACCAACTGTTTCCATCCTCACCGCTCTCTTGCACTCTGTCAATCGGATACCCTCCAATTGTATCCTGCCAGCATCGTCGCCCTCTTGCGCCCTTCAATTCCAGCTCATCAAACAGCCCTGAAACTGTCCTGGTGGCTATATTTAGCTTTTTTATACCCCTGGCTAAAATTCATCCCCAAGTTATAAAGAGAGTCAATCACAATCATCAATCTATTAATCCATTTCAATTCATTAGAGTATAGAGGTTAATCCAATTGCCATTTCAATACCTTTTCCCCCTTTTTTTTTGCATTTTTTTGTATTCATTGGTGTTGATTATATCATTTCAAGTGGCACAATTGCCGTCAAGTTTAAACAACAAACGAAAAAACATCAAAAATGGCAAATAATCAAAATAGAAGTGGTAACAATGGTTACAACCAACCTTCATACACCACTACAACTGGTGGCAAAAATCCAAGACAAATTCATATTGCACATAGAAGATCTCCAAGTGAATTGACAAGTTTAATGAGTAAGTTCATATATTTACAACTACAACAAGTTTATATACTAACATCCCTTATCTAGTTGAACAAATCACTTTACAACGTCAATTGGAACTCGTCCAACAGCAACAACAACAAATTCTAGCTCAACAAGGTGGTTCTGGTGGTTCTAGTGGCTATTCTGCTGGCTCTAGCGGAAACCAATTTCAACCTCCAAATTCTCATAGACGTACCGGTTCAAATACCCATAGAAGATCACAATCTTCAATGACTGGTGCAATGGGTTCATTTGCAATGCCTAATCAAACTTTAGCTCCTGCTCCTAAATTGGGAGGTTCAACCACTTCTCCACAAAATACTGGTGGCTCAGCTCTTGGTCATAATAGAAGACATTCTTTAGGTTTAAATGAAGCTAAAAAGGCTGCTGCTCAAGTCCAAGCTCAAAGATCTGGTAAAGAACCTAGTACTACAGATGTTGAAGAATCATCAAGTTCAATGCCTCCTCCATCAGGTTTTAAATTCCCTTCAACTGTTATTGATGCTCCATCTCCTCCACCTCAAACTCAATCATATGCTTCAGTTTCACGTCGTCCTTCAAATGGTGGTGGCCATGGTCGTTCAAGATCCTCTGTTGGACATTCACCTCAAAGAAGTTATCAATTCCCACCAAAATCTCCACAACAATCTTCTAGTGGTGGTTTTGATTCATTAGCTCCACCTCCTCAAAACTTTTCCTATCATGAACGTCGTCAATCTGGTCATCAACGTTCAAATTCACGTAATTTTGATCCAAATACTCAACAAAATATAAATATGAATTGGAGATCTCAACAAAGTAATCAACAACAACAACAAAGACAATTATCACCTTCAAGAAATTCATTTACTGAAGGGTCTTCATCATTCTTGGAACCACCTCAACCACAATTCACACCTGGTCATCGTATTCGTGGTTCTCATAATAATAATAACAATTCAATTTCTTCATTAAGTGGTTTCCAATTACCTGGTCAAGTTGGTGGTAGAAAATCATTATTTGCCCCATATTTACCTCAATCATCAATTCCTGATTTAGTTGCAGAAGGTCGTTTAGTTGTTGGTACTCTTAGAGTTAATAAAAAAAACCGTTCAGATGCTTATGTTTCCACTGATGGATTATTAGATGCTGATATTTTCATTTGTGGTTCAAAAGATCGTAATAGAGCATTGGAAGGTGATTTAGTTGCAGTGGAATTATTAGCTGTTGATGAAGTTTGGAGTAGTAAACGTGAAAAAGAGGAGAAAAAAAGAAGAAAAGATAATACTCAAACTTCAAGTTCAAATAATAATTCAAATAATTCTTCAGAAATTATTGATGATGTTCATAATGATGCAAGCACTCATTCCACAACAACAACTACAACTACAACATCAGGTGAAGATGATAAAGATGAATCAACTAGTGTTGGTGGGAGTTTAAAAAGAAAAGGTTCTTTAAAACAACGTCCAACTTTGAAAAAAAATGATGATGTTGAAGTTGAAGGTCAATCATTATTATTAGTTGAAGAAGAGGAAATTAATGATGAATATAAACCATTATACGCTGGACATGTTGTTGCAGTTATTGATCGTATTCCTGGTCAATTATTTGCAGGTACTTTAGGTTTATTAAGACCTTCACAACAAGCTAAAGATCAACAATCTTCTTCAAGACCAAAAATTGTTTGGTTTAAACCAACAGATAAAAAAGTTCCATTAATTGCAATCCCAACAGAACAAGCACCAAAGGATTTTGTAGAAAATCATGAAAAATATTCAGATAAATTATTTGTTGCATCAATTAAACGTTGGCCAATTACTTCATTACATCCATTTGGTACATTAGTTTCAGAATTGGGACCAATGAATGATTCAAATACAGAAGTTGATGCTATACTAAGAGATAATAATTTCCTATGTGAAGAGTATTTAGATGTTGAAACTGGTGAAGAACGTGAAGATTTTGAAATTAATGATGTTGATTTTGAACAAGAATTTAATAAAAGAAGAGATTTTACCAATGAATATGTTTTAGCTATTAGTGAAACTGGTGTTAATAGTGATAATGCATTACACGTTAAAAGAATTTCAAATGATAAGATTGAATTGGGTGTTCATGTCTCAGATGTTTGTGCTTTTATTAAAGAAGGTTCATTATTGGATAAAAAGGCAAGAAAAAGATCAAGTTCAGTCTTTTTGGCTCAAAAAGTTGTTGATTTATTACCTAAATCAATTAATGAATTATTAAGTTTTGTTAAGAATGAAAAATCTTTAGCATTAAGTGTTGTTTTTGAAATTGATACATTAAAATTTGAAGTTGATAATGTTTGGATTGGTGAAAGTTTTATTCAACCAAAGAATAGATTAACATTTGATCAAATTGATTCAATCTTGGATGATGGAGATGAATCAAATGAATATGTTTCAAGTGCCTCAAAAGATTATATTCGTACAATATCATTAATTTCCAGAGAATTTAGACGTCAAAGATTAGAAAATGATCAATTAAATAATGAAGTTAATTTAACTTTAATTGATCAAATTGATGATGAAAAAGTTCGTTTACATTTAAATTTATTTAAAAGTTCATTAAGTTCATCAATTTTAAATGAAATTTTTTATAAAGTTAATGGTACAATAGCTCAAAGAAATTATTCAATTTTAGGAGATGTTGCATTTTTAAGAAGACAAACAATTCCAACATTAACAAAATTGGAAAGTTTTAAAAAGAAAATTTTAAATTTAGGAATTGAAATTGATACATCATCAAGTGCTAAATTAATTAATTCCATATTATCAATTAAAGATGAAACTATAAGACAAGGTGTTGAAATTTTATTTTATAAAAGTTTATCAAGATCTAAATATTTTGTTGCAGGTAAAGTTGAAGCAGAAAATTATGGAGCATTTTATTTTAATTTACCATTATATACCCATTTTACATCACCATTAAGAAGATATGCAGATTTAATTGTTCATAGACAATTGAAGCAAACATTTGACCAGGATTTGAAATTGAATGGAGATAATGAAGAATTGGAATCATTAAAGATGACTGCAGAATATTGTAATTTTAAAAAAGATTGTGCCAAGGCATCACAAGATCAATCAATTCATTTATTATTAAGTCAAACTATTAATGAGATGAGTAAAAAAACTGGACAATTGATTGTTATTGGTAAAGTTTTACAAGTTTATGAAAGTGCATTTGATGTTTTTTTACCAGAATTTGGGATTGAAAAAAGAGTTCATGGAGATCAATTACCTTTGAAAAAGGCTGAATTTGATAAAAAACATGGAGTTTTAGAATTATATTGGGAAAAGGGAGTTGATAGTGGTACATTTATTCCAGAAGATGAACGTGAACCATTAAGTTATAGAAATTCTATAAAGAATAAATTTAAAACAAGTGCTAATGAGATTGCACAATATCAACAAGATTTTAATAAACAAGATCATGATTTGAATCAAGAATTGGAGAGATTAAAATTATCACCACCAAGTTTTAAAATTCCATCACCAAGTACTCCTACACCACAATTGTCACCATCATCAGGAACAACAACAAGATCATCAACATTTGAAGATCCAGTTAGTCAATCATTACCAACGACACCAGTTGATAGTGTGAAGAGTGTTGTTGGTCGTACTAGTTCAAGTTCCAAGATTGAGACTGGACAAGGTTCTTCTAGAGAAAAGAAGCTCCATGCATTAGATTCATATTTGGATAAGTTGACGTTAAGAGTGGAAGGAGGAGATTATATCCAAGAAATTAAGGAGCTCAGTGACATTCCTATTTTGTTGAGGGCTGAGATTGGGATGGCTTTGCCTTGTTTGACGGTTCATGCGTTGAACCCATTCACTAATGCCGAGTAGTTTTTGTTTTTAGTTGTGTTTAGTTTTAAGCGTGTTTTTGACTGGATTGAGAAATTGTAGGGGTGTGGCCGGTTGAGGCCTTGGCGAAGGCGAAGGGAAACGAGGATGGTGATATTTATGAAATATTAGTTATTCTGATATTCTATTCTATCATTATATTGCTATTCTATCATTGATCTATTCATTATTCATTGATCTATTACTGATTATTCATTGACTATTCCTTACTGTTTATTGATCTATTCATTACTGTTTATTGCCTATTCCTCATTGTGTCAAAGACCCTCAATGTCCACTGCTTACACCCGCCGTGTCTCCTTCGACAGCCTGAACCCAAGCATCCAGGTCGAGCCTGACGAGCCCATCCACATCCCTCCCCAGTACAGCTCCAGGGCAAAGACAACCTCCAGCAAGCGAACCCTGGACCTCAACTTTGGCTACGAGCCCTCTTCAAAGCACCAGGACCTTTACAAAGTGTTTGATTCGTTCCAGGAAATCAACAACAAGGGCTACAAATCAAATCTCAGCACAACAAGAAGAAAAATCCCTAAACTGCCTCCTCCTCCAAACAAGTCAATTCTGAAAAGAAGTGTTGATGATGTACAAGATCAAGGTGCTGCTATACCGAAAAGCTTTAATGAAAATGATCAACAAAACTCATTTGCCTCAGTATTACCATCTCAACAACGTAAGAAATCATTAGTGGAAATGACTGCTGAAGAACTATTAGCTATGGATGCTCAATTTAGAACTGGTGTTAATCTTGATGAATTCAAATTTGATGGTGATAATTATCTACCTTTCCATAACCTCAGTTCAATAGATTCTAAAAAACCTAAAAATGGATTACCAAATATTGATAAGTTGGTTGGTAATATCGTTACTGTTAATAATAGAAAACTATTAAAGACAAATTCAATCAATTTCAATTCTTACACTGTTAGCTTTAGACATAGATTAATGACAAAATTTATTGATCAAACTTATGAAAGTTTTGAGACAGATGAAGAAGAAGATGAGGAGGAAGATGATGAACGTCCTGAAAGTTTACGTGAATTGATTGTTTATATCAGTGGTCGAAGACATACTTGGGATTCAATAAATTGGGTTTTGAAAAACTTCTTGGTTGATGGTGATCATTTAGTTATTATAAGTCAATTACCTCCAGAAAATAATTCAAATGTTGATTACAAAGATGAATTAATTGATTGTGATTTTATAAAATCAAAAGCTGATGCTCTAAGTTCATATATTTTCAAAGCTATTGAATTATTAAACAAACAAGATTTGAAAATTTCCATTACAATTGAATTTATTAAAGATTCTTCAGTTAAAAATTTAATTAAAAATTCAATTAATCTTTATAACCCCAATTTTTTCATAATTTCAAGTTTAATTTCAAATAGATTATCAATTAGATTTGAAAATAATCATGTTAAATTACCATATTATTTAATGAAGAATTTAAATTTATCAACAATTATTATTCCAGATTTATTGATTGAAAAAAATTTAATATCATTAGATCAAAATATACCAGAAATTAATATTGAAACTGATGATGATGATTATATTACAACAAGTTATTTTTTACATACATTAAATCAAATTTCAGATGCTTATAAAAGTATTGAATTGAATCAATTAAAATCTGATATTTCATTATCTTCAACTTCAAATTCAAATTCAAATTCAAGATCAGATTCAAGATCTACAAATCAAGCTAACAATCAAGAATATGCTGATACTCCAACCAATTATTATCCAAAGATTAAATTTAGTGATAATTTATCAATTCCCAAATATAACAATTCAAATCCATCAAATTCTTCATCTCCTTTCTCTTCAAGAAGAAATTCAAATAATTCAAGTGGTATCTATAAAGTTAAATCATTATTAGATGACCCAATTCCAAATAATATTCAAAGATCAAAATCTTATAATTCAACTCCAATTACAAATACTATTAGTAATGTTTCAAATTCTGAAAAAAAATTACCATCAAATGTTGTTAAAAAATCAAAATCAATTGATGAAGGTAGTATAAAAAAAAGTGGCTTTTTCTCAAAATTTGGTTTCAAGAAAAAGTCATGAATAATTATTTAATGAGTAAATTTTAATGATTTATGATATTATGCCCCCTATTTTCTAATAATTTAATAATCAATGTGTCTTTTTATGACTAATTCAATTTGTAGCAACTCAACAAAATCGTTTGAAGATCTGATCAATTGAGTTTCTTGTGTTTACTTTTAATCAAAGTCATTGGAAATGACCTTTAATCAATCAAAGCAATCCAATCATAGATTGTGTCCCCTTCCCAATGTGTGGAGAAGGTGACAAAAACATGTCAAATTGATTAAAATTCTTAATCATGATCAAATGATTTTGTAATCAAATGATGTAAAATTAATTAATTGTGTCAAATCTGAGGAGAAATAATTATGAAATCTTACTTGCCCTCAATTTTATATTATAAGGTACAATAATATAAATACCCCTGTAATTTTCACTTATGATCCTTAATTCATAATCTTATAATTCCTTCAATTGATTACTCAACTATGCCAATCAATTTATTAAATTCATTAATGCACAATACTTCATTTCGTACAGGTACTTTTGGGTTTTTAGCTGGTTCAATAGTTCCAATAATGTTTTTAAATTTTTATTTAATTCCATCACAAAATTTTAAAGATCAAAAAGAGTTGAAATTTTTGAAAAAATCTGTTGGTGTTATGAATTGGCAAGTTAAAAAATTGGAAAATTTAGAACATAATGGTGCTCATGTTTTAAATTCTGATAAATATCAAGATGGTTTATATTGGGCTGGTTTCTAATCTTTACAATTTACAATCATAATTAATAAATATTCATCTTTAAATTAGATGTTGGTTCATGGACATGTCATTGGAAAAAGAATTGAACTATTGAACTAATGATTAATCATTACTTCCCATGATTAAAACAAAAAATATATTCAACACACATCATTCCCATTCTGTTTATTTCCATTTTGTTTTGATGATTATCTTTCAATGTTTGTGATCCATCACCAGGGCTTCCAACCCTTCTTTTTATGATTCAGTTCTTTATTGATGTTGGTCTTTGTGCTTGAATTATACTAACGCCATTGTTGATCAATGCATTTTATAATTCATATCTGCATTTCAATTAAACACCTTATGATATTTACAAAACAGTAGTTTTTAAACGTTAAACATGTAATGCTAATGCAAACTTATACATAAAAAAACAAATGATGCAAATTACTCCTTCTTTTTACCATGTCTCTCACGAACACTTGCAGCTAATTTTCTTAGCTCCAATATACTTTTTGGGACTGGTTTATCTTCTTCCTCTTCCCGTACCTCCTGTTTGATTGAATTCTTAACAACTTGTGCATATGAAGGTTTATTAATAATATTAATTGGTGTGGAACTTGATTGATTTGCAAATGTAATATTGGATAAATTAGATATTGAACTCCCAGTACTATCATTATAAAATGATGGGGTTTGTAATAATTCACTTGATTTTGGTCTAGGTGTACTATAAACTTCAATCTTTGCCTGTTTTTTTTTACCAACATTTAAAAATTCATTAGATTTATTGAAATTTGACAATAATTTTGGTAATGCAACTCTTTTTGGTGACGCTTCAATATGTTTTTGTAAATGTTTATAAAATTTATTATCATCACCAATAAAATCATGTTCAAAGGAACTTTCACCATCTTTAAAAATTTTCAATTGATCATTTGATTTTAAACCAACATTGGTTTTAAATTTACCCTTGTTATGTTTTAAATTATATTCACCTTTAGCTGTATAACCAAATTTGGTACCTAATTCATCAACTTTCCGTTGTAAAGATTCAATCTTTAAATCACCATCTATCTTCAAAACATCAACATTCAATATAGTATCATTACTTCTAAAATTCAACTCTTTTAAAATCTCATTCTTTGATAACTTGATTAATCCTTTCAATTCCCAAAAAACTATCAAAACTTCAAATTTAAAATTTGAATTTAATGAAATACCATTAATTAATTCTTTCAATAAAACTCTTTGTTCTCTTATGCTTTCAATTCCATCACAATTGAATATCAACAAATTAACATTATTAAACTTGGATGGATTTATTTCACTCGTTCCCATTATCTTTAAATGATTTCCAATTGTAAAATCTAATGTCTTATCAATTGAAAACTTTCTTCTTAAAAAAATTGATCTTGTTGTATTTAAATCTTGGAAAAACATTAAAATCTCATATTTATCAATCATATTGTTCTTCAAGTTTTCAGTCAATTGCTCAAAATTTAATGGATTCAGATCAACATTCTCATTTTTAGTATCTTTATGAACTTTAGTATCATATTCATCTTGTGAAGCAACGCTAGTATTCTTCTTCTTGTGATGATTTAATTTCTTTCTCTTTGCTATTATCTTTGGTATACCAAAAGTTTTGGAAGCTTCTAAAAATTCCTCTCTTTTTCTTTTTTTGAGTTCAACTTTTTCTCTAGATTCTTTAGCTAGGTGACTAACTTTTTTAATTAATAACTTTTTCAATTTAAACTTTCTAAAATTATCAGCCAATATCTCCAATGATTCAATGTAAATCAATTCACCAACAAAAGCTTCAAATAAACCTTCACTGAAAGAGTTCAGAATTGTTTTCTTCTTTTGCTTCCTAGATATTTCAGATTCAACTAATGGTTTTAAAGCACTAGTTAGTTCTTTTCCAATAGTGGATTTGATCAAATTTTGAGTCAAAGTTTCTGATAAAGAACTAACCAACTGAATCTTCTTTTGTCTTTCTTGTTCTTTTGCAATTTTTTCATTTTCAAGCTGTTGTAATCTTTTCTGTTCTTGTTCTTCTTTCCTTCTTTGTTCTTCTAATGCCCTTTGTTGATCTCGTTTAGCCTTTTCCTCTTCTAGTTTCTTTTTCAGTAAGGCTTCCTTTTCTTGTGATTTTTTCAGCTCTTCAAGTTTAGCTTGTTCTTCATCAACACTATTAGGTTGAATTGTATTATTTTGTGGGAATGAAAAATTGAAACTTGGAGCCTTTGGCTGTTGATTAAAGTTATTAGTAGGTACCGCTAACGGAATTGGCTCACTAATAGAGGATGGTATATTTAAAACTTCAATATTGGAAACACCACTTTCAATTAATTCTTTATAAGAAGTAACTTTAGCATCATGTTTATCAAAAAAAGCTTGCACTAAAGGTTTTTGATCTGGCAATAAATGTGATGGATGAGCTAATGAAAGTAAATCAACAAAACTTTGACCACCTTCTTTGGTAATTTTGAGACCATAATAATTTGCATAATTTGAAAGGTCAACAAAATCATTGAATGCCAGTAAGTTAATCATATAATCTGAAGGGTATGGTTTTGACTTGGCATGTAAAGACCTTTTCAATGACTTTATAGCATAAAATCTAATTTCATTTAAATGAATCTCCAAAAGATAAGACAAAAGAATTGGTATCTGACCTTGAGAAAAGTTTTGAAAAAAATTTTTATAAAAATTTAAAACATCTTCTGTTGGTTGAAATCCTCTTTCAATAATGTTTGTTCGAACTAAATTTCTTAAATTTAAAGCTAGTTGAACCCTTTTATCATTGATGATGCCATCGGGAAATGATTGAATCTCTCTATCTAATTCGGGATCCCTCAACTGACTTATGAGATAATATGCTCTAAATTCAGCTTCATTTGGAGCCTGTATACCCCTCGATCTATATTCAGCATACATTTCCGATAAAGTTTTCAAAGCTTTATTCATCTGTTCAAGTTCTTGTTGTTGAGAGAACTCAGATCTTGTCTTTGCCATAACATGAAGGGTCAATATATGAATTCTAACAGTTCTTTCATTACAATCCATAGCTTCTGGACCAAAATAATTTTGATAGGTGAAATCTTGACGGATTGATCTAGTACGGTCCCATATAAATGACTGTGATTCTGGTAGGTCCGGAAGAATATTATCAACAATGTAGTTTAATGTTTTAAATAATATCTGAGGCGGTCTAACATCAGATGGTAATGGAGGTGGTTGACCAGCTGCAGGCCTTGAAAAAGCCTTGATTGCTTTATCTTTTGAAATTTTACCATTAGAATCCTTTTCATATTTTCTAACATCGTTTTCAATAGATCTCCTTATTCTTTCATAGACTGGACACATTTCAAGACATGAACCTTGAAATGATATGGCATCTTCTAAAGTTTTTCTTGTATCTTCTTTATCAACCAAACCTTTTTGTTCCATAACTTTTCTCTCATTCTCCCTCATTTTTTGAAAATCTTCATAAAGTGTTGAAACATCAGATGTATTTTGCTCTAATCTGAACATCTCTTGTTGATTGGACTTGTCCCATTCATCTTGTTTTATTGGTGCAGCTTTGAGGGCAGGACTTTGATAAATCAAAAATTTAGGTATTGGCCTCTGATTGTGATTGAAGTGCTGAAATATGTTGAAGTTGGTATCAAATCCACCAATGTGTTGATCGAATTTCAAATCTTCTTCACTCAAGTTTGAAGAGCTTGGACGTCCAATTGCAGGGTTTGTAGAGTTCGTAGTGTTCATTGCTCCGAATGAGCTATTCCCATGATCAGCCTTATGACTTGGTCCTTTTCGTTTTTGGAAAATATTCTTATTACTAAAGTTTGAGCCGAACTTATTGGTATTATTATGAGATTGAGCACCAAATTTGTTGTTTTGATTTTGATTTTGACCTTGACTTTGGCTTTTGTTGTTGTTACTAGGAGGTGGTTGAAAACTTAGCATTTGGGTAGTACAACTATAAGTTGCTTTAATTTAAATAGCCAGCCAATGGTGGTCTCCTCCGGTGGGTGCTTGATGTTTTTGTGTCGACTTCAACTTCAAGGTTATCGTTTTTGCACGTCTTCACGATGAATCTTTCACCCCATACAAAACTTCGCGAAACTCCAGACACCACTAGACCATCAACTCTAAGCCTAGACAGAACACTGAGCGAGCCTAGACCATGTGATTGTGTGGTCTGGAATTTTCATTTGTACACAGGGAAAAAAAAGACCGTACGCAACATTTCCAATGCTTGAAAACGCTCTACTTTAGCAACTACGTCAACCCAGGAATAAGATAGGCAAGCTCCAACTAGCTCTTGCTGACAATTTACACCATTCCACAACATAAAACTTCACCATCGTTGAGCTCTTGTTTCAAGGAACCATCTTTCCATCAATCTCGTTTTGTTTGGTTTTTGCATAATTCACCAGATTTCGTATTTGCCCTTGTCAATCAAAATTCACAACTTTAAACCAGAACGAAACATCAACTGAAGCGTTTTGTTTGGTTTTGCTAGCACAGGACGATCTTTAAAAGAAGAGGAAGATGAGTGATAATGAATCTGTGAAACACAGCACTGTTAATGAGAAAGATGAAGCTTCAGTGACAAAATCGAATCTTAACGCCTCCACGATCGCCAGTCAAGAAGGAAGCATCAATAACAATGAACCTACAAAACCTGTCAACAATGATGAAATAATACCAAATATCCCTAAAAACCTTCCCCAGATACCCCCAAGCAAGAAGAAAGAACTATCGAGGCCCTTGTTCTCTAGATCAAGTACCAATGAGAAAGTTTCAAAGAATCCAAATACCACCAAAAACATGATTGTGGAGACAGAAACAGTTGATGCATCAAAAGTTCCATCTGTGACTTTACCTATTGCTTCATCATCAAATGTTATTAGTAATGAGTTAATGTCAAATAACTCAAGCATAGCTAACAATCTTTCGTCTTTGAGAAGTAAGAAAAGTACATTGTTTGTTGACCAGAATAATCAAAATAATCAGATTGCAAATAATAATGTTCAGGCATTATCAACAGATGACAATGACACCATCAGTATAAATGGATCAATAAGAAACAAAAGACCAAATGCCACCGAAAGTCACTTGAATTTATCCAAACCAGGTGCTACTAAAGCTGATTTGTTTGCTGCAAGAATCGCAAATGCAGTAGGTGATGCTTCTGATTCTGATTCGGAAGAGACATTTGTTTATGAAAGTGCACCTGATGCCTTGAATACAGCCAACACATTACCACTAAACAAGAATTCAAGTATATCTGCTGTAAATGGCTCAGGAAATCCAATGGCTTTAAGAAAACTTTCCCAAAGAAACATTAGTATGCCTGTGACTTCTTCATCTTCTCAACCATACTCACCAACTACGGCTTCTCATATTGTGTTAACTAATGATGAATCTAAAGATCAAAACAATGGTCAAAATAATGGAAGAACTTTTGAGACAGAGGAAGAGTCTGACCTTAATAATAGTAATAACACAACTATAACAAACATCCAGACACTTCAAAAAGATCAATATCAACACAATTCATCTGATAATGTATCAGATTTACAAGGTGACAAGTCGAGCGCTATTGAAGGTTCGTTGAAAGCAGACACTAATACTCAGTCGAGTTTCACTGAAAGTGGGAATCTGATCAACAACAATAATAACAATAAGACAAAGATCTTTACCAAGTATAATGGGAATAACTCAAGAAAACCAAGCAATACAAGTCTTCTGAGAGCTGGGAATGGTGATAGACAGAACCAATTAAGAACAACAACCTCAAAACTATTTGAAGTCAAGGGGAGTTCCCTTAGAAGATATTCAGGTGTACCGGATGATGTTAATATTGAAGACTACATTGATCAATATGACGAAGAGCAGGAGATTGATGGTGGTGATTATGCTGATACCTACGAATATGATGATTATGAAGATGAAGATGAATTAACCCCACTAAATGTCAACGCTGCTAATGGAAATCTTCGCTTAAACAATTCAAGGAACTACCATACAAAGAAAAGATTTCCAAATTTTAGATCTACTGATAGTGGTGACTATACACAAAATTTTGGAGATTTGAAGGATAAAAATTCACTGAGACATTCAAATTCAAGAATACTGAAAAATAATAAAAAGAACAAAAACAGATCTCAGTATAATCAAAGACAATATTCTCCACATAATTTTTACAACTCAAAAAAAAATTCAAAGCTTCAACTGTTCAAAAATTTTCTCTACTTTTTTGTTCTCGTTCTTCTTTTGTTAGTGTTTGGTTTCATTGCAGGTTTCTTACTAGCCACAACAAAAGACCTTCAAGATGTTAATATCTTATCAATTGATGATATACTTGTTTCTTATGATGAATTGGTGTTTGACTTGAGTGTTAGAGCCTTCAACCCCGGTTTTGTTACTGTTGAAGTTAGTGATGTTGAACTTGATATATTTGCAAAATCTTCACATCTTGGAAATGAATATTTTGCTCCAGATTACTTAGACGACTCCAAAACTCTTCAAACAATATTGTTAGGAAGCGTCACAAAATTTGAAACCCCATTAGAATTCAGTGGTGGATTTTTCAATAGAAACCATTCTTTATCAAAAGGTGAAATAAAGTTACTTCAGCCTGGTAAAAATTCCACTGATAATGGAGATGAACATTCTGCTCCTAATCACAAGACTGAAAATGATTCTGATAAATGGAAAACTATAATTAATTATCCATTTGATTTAATTGTTAGAGGAAGCTTCAAGTATAGCCTTCCTTTCTTTCATACTGATAGGTCAGTAGCAGTGACAAAAACTGTTTCAATTGATCCTGCTGAAGATAAAAAATACAAAACCGGGTTTGGTGTTTGATGTTCAATATTTTGTGATATTTCTCTGTTTTTGTTTTTGGGTAAATTTGAGGTTGAATTTTTTTTTTGTTACGAGAAATCAATACAGTTATTTTATGCTAGTATTTGATATAGATTGTTTGTTTTGAGAAATACTTTCTGCTTTTTTTTTAGTCTTTCCTTCAGTGGCTTTCAACAAAATAATATACAATTTCAATTTGTGGTTATGTATAACTTCTAGTTCGTAAAGTAATGCAAAATCAACGACTACATTTTATCAATTATCTATATACAAACTTTTATTCATAAAAACTTCTTTACAACCCATTAACTTCAATGCTTAGCGTCCAGCTCTATCCAACGAAGAACCAGGATCAAGGTTTTTATCACTAACCTTTTGCATATAAGATCTAATAATACGTGGATCAGCTTTTAATGTCCGTAGAATTTCAGACTGAACAGGCGCACTTGAATCGAATAACATAAGGAATCTATGACCTTGAAAATGACGTTCTTGATCCTTTCTCATTATCTTAGGCAAAGTTTCATTTCCCATGGATTGTATTTTTCTCACAACACCTCTATTTTGTATAATTAATCTACCTAGGGTAGTAGCGACTCTTTTCATTAAAGTTAGTAACTTTTGCAATCACCTTGGAAGAATATAAAGGAGGACATACTCTTTGGCTTCCCTGGTATGTTCTATTGGATTCACAACACGAGCAATAGCGATAAGTTCGTACAACATTCTGTCCGTAAACACTCAAGTTCTTCAAGTTCTCAAAAAGCTGTGTTAACGGTTCTTTACTTTAAGTGTCGATTTTTTTTTTCAACTTCGCGATAAATAAAATTCGCGAAAAAAACAAGCCTAGGCTGGTCCGCGAATTTGAATAGAAAGCCGGGTACTATAAGTTTATGATTACATAATATCGTGAACTTAATAGATATTAGATAACGTACATTTCTGTTCTGCAATTAAAGTCTTTCAAGATCATTTCAATCCGAATACTCACTAAAAACGACAAGCAGAATACTTGGTGCCTATAGTATTGAATTTGGAGCCAATAAAGTGTACCCATAATCTGAAAAGAGCTGTGTTTTCACCTGGAATCAAAAATTTTCAATTTAATTTTGGAAGCACTTGAGTGTGTCAAGGTAAATCAGAGTACTTTGAAGCCAATGAGACAACAAGTAATGATAGACATTAGCAGGCCCATCAATATCTATGTATGCTATTACAGATTGCCACGCTAGCGTGATGTACTGTTTTGGTGTTTTTTGGCACAACAAAATTATATAATGCGACATGCTGGTTTTTGTGTCTGGGGGTTTTTGTGTCTTGTTTAAACTATGAAATAGAAAAAAATAAATTTGTTAATAGGACAAGAAAACTAGTATCTTTGAGGATTTGATTTGTTTTCTCCCATCTTTCAAATAGAATCATTAGTCAAATATTATCCCTTTACACCTCAAAAGTTTTGAAGATTCACATGCAAAGATTGAAAGTTCTATATTTCAAACCTTACTATTTCCAACCAGGAATTTTGAACACTTATCCAATTATTCAGCTAAACTCAATAACCATTTGATTCACGGGATAAATATACTACAACTGATTTCAATTTACATGGGTCATAGAAGCTGTCTTTTACACCACAGTGGTTGGAGGTCCAGAGTTCAGATGCTCTCATATCAAAGTTTGAAAGACAATAGAAAATAACTCCCTCGGTGCTTACTGCCTCCTAATCAGACAGAGACTACATATTACCAGCTGTCCAACTACTTTATGGTTTATTAAAATCCAAAACTTCGAGGCACATCAAGTACCCAGCAAAAAGAGTAAAGTCATAAATCAATCGTGCGCCACAGATAGGAAGGCTACACAAATGAGATATCAAAGAAGTTAAGACCTCTCAACAATTTTCAAACCCATCACTTTTTTTATCAGGTAATTAAGCTACCACAGGATACATCATCACATCGTCCATCCACCGTTTGCTCACAAGTTCAGTGATACCACACAGTCAAACACTAAATCAAAAACCTTCAAAAAAGTTCATTTACATTGTTCAATGTCTAGAACACTCAAAGCTACAAAGACATCCACTTCAAAAAACTTATTCTGTTTACATTGGTGTAAGAGCTCCGGAATATTCAGAAACTAAGTAAAAACGGGCCAACTATCAGATTAGAACACAGATAAACGATTGGAATCAAAGAAAAAGGCTTTTTAATTACACCAAAAAGGTTAGAGCATAATCAAAACAGCAATTATCTTAATAATATCACCTGTTTTGACTGATTGAACTGATACAATCTCAATATTCAACATGAAAAAACAGTTTATGGAAACAAAAACACTACAAAACAACGAAATAAGTAAATGTTCAATATAAAGCTGAAAAAATGTGGCTTAATGCTAGATCTAGTAAAATAAATGAGCTTCATCAAATGGAAATCGAGCTACATGATTTAAAAACACCGCTAATCTCGAGATCATTAAAAAAAGCCCAAACAGGCCATGAATTGACAACCCTATATATAGAAACTCTAATAACGCTAGGAAACCACGCAGGCACACTAAATCGTGAAAGGAACAGCAAAAAAGCATGAGGGCATCGGCAAATAGTGCTCGTGATATAGCTGTAATATAGCTGTAATATTCCACTATAACAAAAAAAAGCAAATTTGATAGTAAGAAACAAAAAGGACAGCATAGCGCAACCCAGCATACTCTGAGGATAGCAAAATTACTATCAAAGTATTTTATAGTGCTACAATTCCCAAAATTCTACAGGAATGTGCTTGAAAACAAAACAAGCTTCTTTTTTTCCTGCACTGAAACCTATCCGCTATATGACTTACAATAGGAGCTTCAGATATTAAATAAAGCAATTCTGATAGCAAGTGCTTCGGTAAATCAAGGTTGTAACCCTAATTTGTTTCAGTTTAGGCAAATTAACTTCTGGAAGATGTTTATGCCTCGTATCCGTCGTAACTTGTTGTCTGAGCTGTTGCTTCTGCAACAGTTTCTCAGGACGACACTCTGGAGCCCATGGTAACTTGTTGTCTGAGCTGTTACTCCTGCAACAGTTTCCCGGGAGGTAACTCTGGAGCCAGCCAAATACTTGGGAAACTCGTTGCTGTAGAAATTGTCTGGGAATCGGCCCAAACCAACCGAAGCACACACCATGTATCGACTGCAACACTACAAAATCACGGTGACTTGTTCAAGTGGTTTCTCCACCTTAGGTTACTGTTACACAATGTGAAAGTTTAACAGAAGCTAAGCGCTATATCATTGTTGTATCACCTAAAATGATTGGTATATTCTCGTACTCCTGATGCACCACTGCTATTAACCATAGTTATACTTGTTCGGCTGTGATTTGCTTTACCAGATACCTGAAATATAGGGGAACAAGCTTACATCAGACCAGAATCTTACCGCAAATCAATAGGACAAATGCCCAACCAAGCAGATAAACACCAAGTGATCTCGGTTGTTGCTTGTACTATTGCCCAAGTGACCCTTCTCGTATAAGATTCGTATATGCCTCGTATATATGCATTCAGTATCTACAGTAATCAAAATATTTCCCAAACTACCAGTCTCTCTAGTAATGATGCAAGCAGTAGGTTGTCCGCTCTATAACCTGAGAAACAAACCAGCATTTTTTGCAAGTTACGCGTTAGCTTGTTAGAATCGGTTGCAAAGGGAACTTTTTTTTTTTGGCTATAATCTCACGAGAACCGTTTACATATGTTGGAGAGCTGCGAAAATCTCATATAGTACATCGTACTCTGGATAAATCGGCATATCAGAGCATATCAGTGTCAAGATGTGAAGATTTGGGATTTAATCTTTTGTCTTTGATGCTGAGCCTAATTTGGGGTTTGGTCGATTCGGCGTTTATTTTAGAAGGGGTCATTGCACGCGAGGCTAACCTCATTAATTGATGTTTAGTGCCGTAACTTGAGCAAATATGGGTCCCCTGAGTTATAGCCTGGGCAATCAGTTTCTAGAGATATATCTGTGGCAATGTGTTTCTTCAGTTATAACTCTGACAATACGGTTTCTTAAGCTATAAATATGCCAATCTGTTTCCTCAGTTATATCGGGGGAAAGATGGTTTCTCAAGTGATATCTGTGACAATAGGTTACTCCAGTTGTAACACTAACAACTGTTTCGTTAATTGTTTCTCTGGTGAGGGCGCATAGAGTTTCGTAAACGGTAGTTGCAGCTAGTTAGTACGAGCACAAGTTAAGTTACTGGTTAATGCTCAAATACGCCCCGGGAAAGGCTGTCAGGCAATCCAAAGGCTCAGCCAAACTTTTGAGGACCTGCCGATGCAGCCCTGAGCCAGTTGGTGCATTCAAGTTAAGTAGAATAGTTATATGTATGCATACTTGGTGGGAAAGGGTTTAAACATGTTTCCCCCTGCTTTGTTGAATCGTGTGCTTTTTTACTAAGCCCAGGGATATCATTGAAGCGTTGATCTGGTAGCTCGATGTTTGTTCCCACGAAAGTTTGTGGTTTTGTTAGCTGTTAAAACAATAATTGGTGTTTGCTACTTATACGATGACCTCTATGCAGTGGCTTGAAGAAAATTTCTGGCGTTTTGTGTGGTGATGTTGAATTTCAGCCTTTGTTCAGCTATTTAGGCTATTTTTTAGAAAAAGCGCATGTTTTGTGAAACAAATAGCCTTTATGGCAGTTTATTGACTTGAAATTGTTCGAAATATCTTTATTGTTTTGTGATTAGCTTGTTTAGTTGCTTTTATAACTATGTGGGTCTTCTGTGGCTGGTTTATTCGTATTGGTGAAGTAATTGAGAAATTATAAGAGTGTTGTAATCGTTACGGGCTCAGGAAGAGTTTCGCTATTCATTTATTAGACTTTCCCTAATCAATGAATGCTTTTTGTGTGGTGCACCATGAACCACTTGAGTTTTGGGGTTTTTTTGACTATATATTAGACATACTTGAGAAGTTCTTTTTATCCTATAGAGTTTTTATGATTCCCGAAATATTTGTTTATTTGAGTCTTCCATGTTGCGTTTCAGATAAAAAAACGACGTTCTAACTGCTAGTAATGCTTTCTTTATAAGCAAGGACAAATCCTCAAGTTCAGCTTCATAGACAGTCCACTTTCAGTTTTCAAATCTAACCAGAGTGTGATTCCCACCAGTCTGAGTTTAATCTGTTGGTTGGCCTTCAAAATATCATGCCCTTTAAATCATTTTCTTTCACATCTTTTAATTATCTGGGGCCAGTAAGGCTTTTGTGGTGATTTTTCTTTTCCAACAGCTTCTTCGTTGGAAGACCATTCCTCTTGAGCTTGAAAATTATCCTGGGTATTGTTTTGGATGTGGAGTTGAGCCTTCATCATCATTTGAACGGTCTGTTCTTTTTATGATTAGTTAATATGTATTCCATGTGGTTGTAGAAACAAATTGTATTAATACTCACGATGAATTGAGCTTGTGATTCTTCCCTCTTGGTGTCTTTTTTGATTTGATAAGAAGCCATTTGGTGCTTCGTCTTCCAATCCAAAAGATCGCTTTAAACCAGCAGAGCCATTCACCAACATCTTCAGTGGCCTCTTTCTATTAGTTCAAATTGATTATAAAAATGAAACAGGATAGAGAATAAAAGTTCAATTAAGAATGTTGTAAAAGACGCGTCGTGTTTGTGTATTGATATTTTTGGGACACAAAGAGAAAGTCGTGTATTTATCAATTTTTAGAAATCCCCTGTACAATAAAGTATTGTTATGTTGGGGTTGATGGGTTTAAAACAAACCACATCGTTGTGAAAGTTGAAGTGCTTTCAAATCCAAGCTCGAAGGGCTACAATACACTATTTTCAATGGCTTCGCAAGAAGAAAGTTCCCTGCTAATTGATAACGGAGATCATCAAGAAAGTGATACAAGGGATTCAGAGCATCAAGACGACAGCAACAATACTGAAGGCATATCGCAGGATATTCACCAATCAAGTTCTACTGGCAGTATGGTATCATTTGCAGGCTTATCAGAGATCCAAGATGCTATCAATCCTCACAGATCTTTTTTTTACATTATCATGTTAACTATAATAATCGGTGGATTACAATTATCATGGTGCACAGAATTTACTGAGGGAACACCGTTTTTGTTGTCGTTGGGGATTTCAAAGCATACATTAGCACTAGTTTGGATAGCTGGTCCATTGAGTGGTTCTCTCGGTCAACCAATCATAGGAATTTTCAGTGATAATTGTCAATATAAATCAGGAAGAAGAAAACCTTTCATAATTGGGGGATGCATAGCAACCTCTTTATCCTTACTTTATTTGAGTAATTCAGTTGATTTGATAAAATTATTTTATCCAAGGGGGACAGATGAAAAGATTGTAAAACGTACAACAATTCCATTTGCTGCGTTTGGTGTTTACCTCTTGGATTTTTCAATTAGTGCAATTCAAGCTGCGGCAAGAGCATTTATTGTTGATAATGTTGCAACTCATCAGCAACAAATAGCGAACGCTATGGCTGCTATTATGATTGGGGGATTTAACATTATAGGTTACTTTTTGGGATCTATAAAGTTGACAAAAGTGCTTCCGTTTTTAGGGAATACCCAATTCAAAGTATTGGCAGCATTTGCCAGTATAGTTTTGATAATCTCAAGTATCATATCATTGACCTATATCAAAGAAAGAGATCCAACCCATGACGTTGTTATCAAAGCAGAGCGGAAGAAAAACCAGAAGAGACTCAAGGAATTAGGTATTGAAAATCCGACAACTGGATGGGGTGTTCTTTTATCGCTTTTTAAGCAAACAAGCCATAGTATTAGAAGGCTTCCACCTCAAGTTAAAATTGTTTGTCTGGCTGAATTTTTTGCTTGGATTGGATACTTTCCTATGCTTTTTTATACAACAACGTATGTTGGTGAACTTTATAAATATGAGTTTTACAAGAATAGAGGCCCTGATCTCCCTCCATTAACACCAGGGCAGCTACAGGAACTACAAGATGAAAGTACTAGAAGAGGGTCATTGGCTCTACTGCTACATTCAATCACCTCTTTTGCTATTGATTTGTTGTTACCGCTTCTTGTTCAACCAGTTGAAAGTAGAGCTGCGGAGAGCATTGGTGTTAATGAAGCATCGCTGTTTTCGGGAAATATAATATCAGACTCTATTGAAAGGTTTCGTTTAAAGTTTTGCAGCTGGTTAACTGTCAGACGTGCATGGTATATTTCACACATCATTTTCATCATGTGTATGCTTCTGACGTTTTTTATTAGATCTTCCACTGCTGCTATATGTCTGTTTGCAATTCTTGGGATCACTTGGGGCCATGCTTTGTGGGCTCCTTTTGTTCTAATTTCAGAGGAAATATCTCGAATCAAAGAGATAAAGGCTAAACTTCAACAAGTCAAACAAGATAACAATGAGACTTCAACAATTGTTAACAATCAAGCTGCAGAACGGTATGAAAACTTTGAGCATGAGGCCGGAGTCATTTTGGGAATCCACAATTTTTTTGTTGCAGCACCACAAGTGATCAGTTCTTTATTGAGCAGCTTCTTATTTAAACTGTTATCGTCAGGGGGTAATGGTTCTCAATATGATGATAGCTTGGGTTGGGTGTTCAGATTTGGAGGGCTAGCCACAATAGGTGCGTTATTCCTCAGCATAAAGGTGAAGACTAATGAACAGTTAGAGAAAGAAGAACGTGAAATATTTAGCCAAATGGACGTTTGACTAACCAAACCACCCATCATATGAGCAACGGTATATATACATGTATAAATTAAGAACGAACGTTATGAGATGAGCTGATGTACGATCTAAAAAGTGCTTTTTGAGTTGACAGATTGGCTTCTGAAGCGAGCAGAAGCCGTATCCGAGAATGTCGCTTACGAAGACCACAAAACCATTTTTTCGCGACCGGCCCCAAACCAAGGGAAGCTTTTGACGAGCGATGCCCTTGAAGCTGATTGTGATCTCTGTGGGTGTTGCAATTATTTAAACAGGACGAAAAGACACAAAACTTTTCGAACTCTCTTTTCCACTGTTACTCACCAGTTTACCCAACACAAACAACATGAGTGTTGCTAAGAGTAATTTCTTGAATGCCACAAAGACATTATCTTTAGCTTCTAGATTGAACTGCAAAGGTTTTGCTCAAAGCAAAAGAAGCATTGGTCAATTAGCTACTCCTCAAGTTCCACCTATTAAAAATGAACCAGTCAAACCGTTTGGTAAAACTGACACCGTTGATTGGGATTTATTAAGAGCATCAATACTTAAATTCACTGACAATGGTTCCTTAGATATTCCATTAGTTATCAATGGTAAAAGAATTTATGGTAAAGGTACTCAAAGAGAAATCGTTCCACAAATTAACCCAGCCAAAATTTCACAAGAGCTAGCAAATATTACTCAAGCTACCAAAGAAGATGTTGAAGATGCCATTAAAGCTGCTAAAGATGCCAAACAAAAATGGCTCAATACCTCATTTGTTGACAGATCAGCTATTTTCCTTAAGGCTGCAGATTTGATTAGTACAAAATACCGTTATGATATGCTCGCTGCTACTATTTTAGGTCAAGGTAAGAACGTTTATCAAGCTGAAATTGACAGTGTTGCTGAGTTGATTGATTTTTTCAAATTCAATGTTAAATACGCCCAAGAATTATATGCCACTCAGCCATCAGAATCAAGTCCAGGTGTTTGGAACAGAGCAGAATATAGACCTTTAGAAGGTTTCGTCTACGCTGTTACTCCTTTCAATTTCACTGCCATCGCTGCTAATTTGGTTGGTGCTCCAGCTTTAGTTGGTAACACTGTTGTGTGGAAACCTTCAAAAACTGCTGCTTTATCTAACTATTTATTACTCACAATTTTGGAAGAAGCCGGTTTGCCAAGTGGTGTTGTTAATTTTGTTCCTGGTGAACCAAATTTAGTCACTGATGTTGTCTTGAATGATTCTGAATTCTCTGCTTTACATTTCACCGGTTCAACAAGAGTTTTCAAAGATTTGTACAAAAAGATTTCCGATAACGTTGCATTAGACAAGTATAGAGATTTCCCAAGAATTGTTGGTGAAACAGGTGGTAAAAATTTCCATTTGGTTCATCCTTCAGCTTCTGTTGTCCATTCAGCACTATCAACTATCCGTGGTGCTTTTGAATATCAAGGTCAAAAATGTTCTGCTACTTCAAGAGCTTATATCGCCAGCTCTGTTTGGGATGATTTCAAAACCGTCCTTGTCGAATACTTGAAAGGTGTTGAACCATTAAACACTTCTTCCCATGAAGGATTAAACGGTTTTATGGGTCCAGTTATTCATGAACAAAGTTTTGATAAAATCTCTGCTGCTATTGAAAGTGCCAAAAAAGATCCAGAATTATCAATTGTTACAGGTGGTAAATATGATAAATCTAGAGGTTTATTCATTGAACCAACTATTGTTCAAACAACAAATCCAAACCATCCATTTTTGAAAACTGAATTTTTCGGTCCTTTATTAACAACTTATGTTTACAAAGATGCTGAATATGAATCAATCCTTGAGAAAATCGATACAACAACAACCTATGGTTTAACTGGTGCTGTTTTCGCTAAAGACCGTGATGCAATCAGATTAGCCGAAGAAAAATTACGTTACTCAGCTGGTAACTTCTATATCAATGATAAATCTACCGGTGCTGTTGTTGGACAACAATGGTTTGGTGGTGCTAGAGCCAGTGGTACAAATGATAAAGCTGGTTCAGGTAATATCCTTTCAAGATTCGTTTCTGTTAGAAACATAAAAGAAAACTTTTATGAAATCTCAGACTACAAATATCCAAGTAATTACAAATAATACACCACATCCCATGTATATTCTACAGCATTATTAATAAGTTAGTGTTTTTTTTAATTTTTTGTCTTTGTGTAGCCAATTGATTCATTGTTAATGTATTGCGCGTAGAAAGATGAGCGTGATTATGTAAGTGGAATTCGCGCCCATCGAAAATAATTAAAACCAACGAATTCGAAAGAAGCTGAGGACCACAAAACAACAAGTTTCGAAACTCAATCAAACTCAACTACATGGAATATTAACCCATTTCAGCCCATGATATACCATCTATTCAACAATGTCTGATTCCATTTCAAGAATAACGTCAATGCTTGAATCCGCAAGGGATTTGACTTTGGAAGCTGCTGCTGCTGCTTCTGCTAAACTGGCTGAAACTCCTGATCACATAAGACCCAAAGAAGTGTCAACTCTCTTGAATTCAAGATCTGAAAGAGATGTTCTGAAAGGTTTGAAGTATGTCATATCATTGATTTCAAGTGGTGAAGATGCCTCACAATATTTCACAGATGTTGTCAAAAATGTCACTTCCTCAAGTTTAAAGATTAGAAAGCTTGTGTACACATATCTTTTAAGGTATGCGGATAAAGAAAATGATGTTGCTTTGCTTTCAATTAATGCTATACAGAAGTCTTTGGGAGATAAAAACGATCAGGTTAGAGCTCTAGCTATCCGAGTCATGTCAGAGATCAGGATATCCTCGATTTATCACATTGTTCAGTTGGGAATCAAAAAATGCGCTTCAGATCCATCACCAAATGTCAGAAAAGCAGCTGCTATATCACTTGTAAAAGTGTACACAAATCATGGACATTCATCCGTTCAAGAGCTGACAGAGCATTTAAAAACTTTACTAAAAGATAGAGATGTCAATGTGCTAAGTTCTGCCATTCTTTCCTTTAGAATCATATGCCCTGAAAATTTTGATCTAATACATGGACACTTCCGTCGGTTTTGCTCTATAATTACGGAACTAGATGAATGGGCTCAAATTTATCTCGTTGAATTGTTGACCAATTATTCAAGAGTCTTTCTACCAAAACCTAGAATTTTCAACAAGGCTACAAATGAATCTGAATTCATTAACCTGCCTGATAATTACAATGAGATCCCATATCCTGTTTATGATGTTGAATTTGACTCTGATTTGAAACTGTTTTTAGACTCTATAAAGTACTTGACTTATAGCAGAAATGAAGCAGTGGTATTAGCGGTTGGTAGAGCATTTTTCCACTTGAGTCCCCCAAAAACGTTCAAAGAATCACAAATTTCAGCGTCACTTGTCAGAATTTTACAAACTAGTATTCCGGAGACCCAAGTGTTCATTTTACAAAGTATTCTTTATATGGCTGCTCATGAACCAACGCTGTTTGTTCAATATGAAAAAAGATTTTTTTTGTTTCCTAATGATGAAATTTTAAGTGCACAATATAAGCTTAAAATTTTATCGATCATTTGCAATGAGAATAACATAAAGTCAATAACAACTGAACTACAATATTATGCTTTAAATTCATCTGATCCAAGAATTGCGGTTGAGAGTGTGAAAGCTCTTGGTGTTTGTTCCCAAATTAGTCAATTCTGGAGTGCAAAAACCTTGAAATGGCTCTTATCACAAATTACCACTCTGGGACAAGATAGAACTGTCACTGCTGAGTTTTTGACTGTGATTAGGTACTTGGTGCAACAAAATCCTGAAAATAATATCAAAACAGTGGTAAAATTAGCTTACCTTCTTGATGGCGATTCGCTCCTTGAATCGAGTGCCAAAGAGAGTGTTATCTGGCTAGTTGGTGAATTTTCAGGAATTGAACCAAAAATTGGTCCAGATGTTCTCAGAAAACTGGTTAAAGGCTTTGCGTACGAAGAACCTAATGTTAGATATCAAATAATTTTATTGGCTGCTAAAATTTACTCTTATGACCTGGAGAACTACAAGAACTCAAGTGGTGATCTTGATTTGGAAAAATATGGATTTGATGGAATAATCCCAAAATTATTTTCCCATGTAATAAACTTGGGTAAATATGATGATGTCTATGATATAAGAGATAGATCCAGAATGCTACATTCCCTTTTGAGCTCCACAACAACACACTTAGCAACATTAATTTTGCAGGCACCTAAGCCTGTTCCTCTGGTAACTTTAAGAAATGTTTCAGATGTTTCCCCAGATTTTATAGAGTTCAAAGATGATGACTGGAGATCGCTATGTATTGATGATCTTGTGAAGAACTATAATTTGTTACCACCATGGTCTAGTAAGGATCTTCCTGACAGCTCAATTAGAAATGCTATAGAGGTTGTGGAAGCACCAAAGAATTTTTCACAACAAACTTTTCCTAATCAGAAATCAAATTCATTTAAGGATCCATTGACTTCTTTTCAACCTCCAGTTAGAGAGAAAAAATACAAACTTCAAAGTCTGGATGATTTTTTTGCTGAAGATAACAGCAAACCACTCAGAAATTCTACTGTCACGAAGAAAAAAGTGGTGATACAAGAAGAAAGTGGGTCATCCAGTGAGGATGGAGAGTCTAGTGATGAAGAAGACTCAAGCAGTGGAGAGGAAGAGAGCAGTGAAGAAGAAGAAGTCAGTGATGAGGAAGATGAGCATGACAATAACGAAGACTACATTAAAAAGCCATTGTTATAAATTAAAAACGTTCACTGCTAATATCAACAAAGAATTCATTACAAAACTATATCAAAGAGATCTAAACTGTAGTTTGACTCCTCAATTTTTGGATAATACGGAACCAAAGCGTCGAGTTGTTGGACGTAAGCACTATTGTAAATCTTCCAATATGGTTTTCTAACTTTTCTAGCTGGGTGGAACAGACCATTCCATGTGTAATTCAATACTAGCCCAGGACCAACAGCGTTTCTAATACCTTCAATCCCTTCTAAAATTCTGTTGATAACATGAGGTGATGTTTCAAAAATATTTGGGATGAGTAAATTCAAGAAATGAATGAAAGCATCTTCCTTGCCTAGACCAATACATCCCAATGTGATATGTCTAACAACACTTGCTGCGGTTTGCCTATGGACTTGATCTCGATCTGTCAATGAATCTTCTAATAAAGGAGTTACTGCATAGATGTAATCTGTAGACATATCTCCAATATATTCAAACATAAAAGACATTGCCTTCAAGACACCATTTTGCACATTAACTTCAGGGGTCCTGTACTCATTCATAAGTGCTGGAAGAACAGTGAATGGTGAGCACGATTCAGCAACAATACCAATTGCCACAGCAGTACAAACCCTAAGTTGACGCTCTTGAACTCTCAAATTATTCAGCAAAGTCACCAACACTTCCTGAGGTCCAACAGCTTTGGCAATATAGCCAAATGTGTTATTGGCGGCTCTTCTGATCCCCTTTTTAGTGCTTTTCAACATATCAAGAAGCTCAAAGCAGATACGCATCCATTCTTTTGGTGAGACATATTCAGCACCTCTATCAGCAATTCTTCCCACCAAATCTATGGCATTTTCTTGAACTTTCTCATGTCTGTTTCTCAATATAGGTGTGAGAGTTGGTAATATTTGGTTGACTGGTGGTTGCATTGAAGAAATACCAACAACAGTTGCGATACTCTTTAAAGCTCCTAAAATTGATCCTAATACTTCAGGATAAACTTCACCTAAGGATTCATACAATATAACCGATAGCTTATTCAAAATGTCTTCTTCTGAGCAAGATTTGAGAACCGAGGCAATTTGAGAAATGAAGTCTGCTGCTTGTTGACGAATTTCTGGTGTCTTATTTTTCAGTCTATGAAGTATCGTAGTTATTATTGGACCAATGAAAGGCTTGCTTCTGTTATCTAATGATTGAATAATAGTTGTGAACCCTTTTAATATGATAAAATCATTCTCTGTTTGCTCCTGGAAAGCGACTAATAAACCATCTATGAGCCTGGTTTCTGTTCTTTCTGAAAGGCCAGCGGATCCTAATTTGAGAACAACCTTGTACGCCGTCTCAACAGCCATCTTCCGAAATGGTTCAGATTCATCTTTCAAGATATTCAAAAGCCTCTCAATTATTTCACTGACACCAACCTTCTCTGATAAAACAAGTGATGTTTCAACAACTGCCTTGTATGACCGACGATCAAGTGCCATTCTTCTAACCCAGAAGTGCTTGAAGAAGGGTGGTAACACTTCAGTTTTCAGATACTTTGGTTCAACCCCGTCTGTTGAAGCACACTGCTGTACCACTCTGAGAACGACTTTCTTCATTTCCTCATCGGGGGAGCTGAACTCACGCAAAAGAATGTACATGATTTCCTTGGTATAATAACTAGCATATTCAGGGTTCATCAAAGGTATTATAAACCCGATACATTTCAAAAAGGCAGTTAAGCCTCTACCTCGATGTCTTTTGATACCATTCCATAGTGGCTCCAAAATATTCTCAAATGATTCAATCCCGTATGGGGAAGATGCTTCAGCAAGTGCAGATAATGCATTAGCAGTCATTGTTCTCACAGATAGCTGTTCATCAGTTAAACCTTTTGCTATGCAGTCAACAAGTCCATGCAAATGAGGTAAAACACCACAGCCTATGAGTATTGAAATTTGTTGTACAACTTTGATACCTGTATGGCGAGCTTGCCATGACTTTTTTGAGTGGCATACAGCTTTTAAAAATGGAAGCAAAGCTGGGATCCCTAAAGCACTTGCGACTACTGCCAATGATCTGGCTGTTACGTTTCTAATGTACTCATCCTCGTGGTCAATATCAGGCCTCATAGTCGATATCATATGAGAGAGACCAGCAGCTTTTGACAGGTTTGATATAATTTCACGTCCTTCAGCCCTTGTTATATAGTCTTCATCAATGAGCAACGGCGAAATAACAACCAATATTTTGTGTGTGTAAGGACGTATCATATCATCTAGCTTGTACAAAACCCTATCAACAACTTTCACTAACAAATGTCTCTCTTGATCATCTAAAGTTTTTTCCAAAAGCAACGGCAAAATTTGATTGAACAAAGCCTTTGCTCCAAAAGATCTGGCATTATCAGTGATGCTTCTCAAAGCAACTTTTCTCATGGGTGGTGTTCCATTTTTCACTTTCAACAATAACCTCATAATTTTACGTTCCTTAAGCTCCTCTAAAGACAAATCTTTTTCCGATTTGTTGTCTAGTAACTTTCCAAAATATTTGGCATCTTGTTCTTTGAAAAATTGCAGTTCCTTTACCCCTGGGATTTCAGTGATCAACGAATCCCGTATGACATCAGTTGTGAGCTTATTTTCAGTGGGTATAACATACAGGTTATCTTTCCCTTCAGTATTATCATTTTGGTTCACTGGCTCAACATCCCACCGACTTTTTTTGATGACTTCAGATGATATTTCTTTCGCATCATCTCCTCCAACATCCCATCTTCTTTTACGAGCTCTTCTGGGAGGTGTTTTACTGCCATCATCTTCATCATCCTTCTTTGAACCCTCATTATCTTCTATTTTCTTATTCGCCTCTTGCTTTCGCTCTTGTTCTCTGATCTCAAGAAGTTGTTCATCAGTGATGTTAGGGTCTCTTTCTGGAGATAATTCACGTTGGTATCTTCGTTGATGGTACGAGCTTTCCCTTTCAAACTTCGAAGTTCTAGTAATGCGATCTTTCAAAGGATCAACATCTTGATCAGCCCCTATTGAATCCTCAATGTTTTTTGGAGCAGAGTATTGACCAGCTAAATTATAACCATTATCGCCATTAGACTGATCTGTTGCACGGTGAAAAACCAACTTTCCATTTTCTCTGAAGTTAGTATTTGTCGCTTTTCCTTCGGTTTCTTCAGATTACTTACTTGACATCTTCAAAAAAAAATGGCAATTGTTTAGTCTTTGTGGTAAACCATTAACTTGTTAGCCACAAAAGTGTTAGTATTCTTCAATTTTTTCTACAGGTTCGCGAAAGACTTCCGACCCTTTTGAATTTCGAGGGTAAACAAGATTTGATCGTGTCAATTATTAAACATTTGAATTTGAACGAATTTGAAATGTCTAAACAGCAACATTTTGCAACCAGAGAGAGAAAATGAGGAGCTTTGTATCCTTCATTTGGTTGCTGTTTGCAGCAGCTTTATCCAATGCTGCAGAAGATCCTAATGAAGAGGTGAAGGATAAAGTTAATGACAAGGTTGAATCAATCAACGAGACTACCTATCCATATCGTGAAAGTCTAGATATAACACCATTACCAAGAAACAACTTGCTCGTATCATTTAATTTTGAATTAGAGTCTAATTATGTCAATGTTTCGAAGACTCCAGGGCATCTTCATTATACAACGTTCCCAAGATCAATTGCACCAATCTTAGAAAAAACAAACACTAGAGAGTTACACTTGAGATTTGGTCAAGGTTGGTGGGATTCAGAAGAATGGGGTGAACTTCCATTATCTGGACAATACTCTGGGGGTGTTGGTGTGGAAGTGTGGTCGGTGATAGAGGCAGCTGACAGAAAGGAAAGTTTCGAAAGTTGGAAATATCTGGTCAATTCTCTATCTGGTCTATTCTGTGCTTCACTCAACTTCATTGATAGCTCAAAAACTACATTTCCTATTCAATCTTTCAAGCCAAAAGGCCCTGTCACGCTGCTCAATGAAAAAAATGAGTTGCATCTTTTACGTGCTGCTCTTGCGTCAGAACCTGTTTGTACAGAAAATTTGACGCCGTTTGTTAAATTTCTTCCAACTAGAGGGAAATCAGGTTTATCATCATTATTAGATGGACATAGGGTCTTTGAATCTGAATGGCACAAGATGTCAATTGATATTGAAACTGAATGTGAGGGTGATTTATGCAAGTACACCATGACTCAAAAAATAGATGCAGTTGTTGATGTTTCAAGAGCACTTAGAAGAAAAAAGAACCCAATTCCAAAACCAGCTTCTGGAGATGACCTTCGCTGTGATTTATCAAAGCCGTATGATGCATTCCAGTGTTTTCCTCTGGGTGATCCGACTGATCTAACGTTTACTTTGTCAGATTTGTTCAATCGTCAAATCTCTGGGGGAAATCTTTTATCATCCACCTCATCAAAAGTTTGCACTCATGTGTCAGATAAGTGGAAAACCTTTTTAAAGGTTGATGGACAGCATTTCGGGACACCATCAAACTGCTTTGATATCAATGATTCAAGAGATTATGATATCTATTTTCACACAGATGATAGTACGGATGTTTTACAAACCCAAAATGCTCCGATTTTTGTTTCAAGATCACTAACAGGTTATGGTCAAGATAAAGGTGGTTCACGTACTGTATTCAAGAACCCTTCAGATTCAACTGTTCTTTTGGTTTATTTTGAATCTTTACCATGGTTTATGAAAGTTTATCTCCACACTTTGTCGGTAAATGGAGCGGAAATGAAAGAGGTTATCAAGTCTATTTATTATTCGCCAGAGGTTGACCGTGAAAGGCCATCTCAAATTGAGTTTGAATTACTGATTCCACCGAATTCTAACATAGCCTTGTCTTATGCATTTGATAAATCACTTCTTTTATACTCGGAGTATCCCCCAGATGCAAATCACGGGTTTTCAGTTGAACCTGGTGTGGTCAATGTTTTAGAACCAACCATTTACTCATTGAGAACATCTTCTGCACTTTTAACGCTTCCAACTCCTGACTTTAGTATGCCATATAATGTTATTATACTCACATCCACCATCATGGCATTGGCGTTTGGTACTTTATTTAATTTATTGGTGAAGAGAGTGGTTACAGAAAAAGAAGCAGAGTTAATAATAGAGGAAACGGGACCAAAGGCTGTAATTCAAAAGTTCAAACAAAGAATTCGTTTATCTTTGAAATCAAAAAGCCCCTCAGATCAATTGGATAACTAAAATATACAAAACTTGTTGTATAGTTACATTTTATCTTTTCAATTTCTACACATCGCTATAATTTTCATAATTCTTCACTTAAGCCCGGTTTCGATGTCTCTTATTATCCCATTCAATGAAGATCCATTTACTTCAAGCCAGCTTTCGAGACGCTCTCTCTCCTCTTTCAATTTATTAGTTATTGGAAGATTCCCGTAATCGGCAGAATTAATCAATATATCAAACAATGGATTCCAAAGCTCATGGTGCCAGTATCTCTTCATAGGATTTGAGATCTTGTACTTTCCATTTACAAGAACTGTTTCAATGAAGCTCCCGTAAAGCATTGAATGAATTATCCCGGCAACACCATAGTAATCTGCTTGGTACGTCCAAAGTTGGTCATTTCTCATTTCTGGGCAATCTTGGTTATCAGTCTTCCAATGTGATTTAAATCTAATATTTGGAGGAAATAGAGACATATCTATGGATCTCCCGAAGTCAATTAGTTTAATACCTTTCTTTGACCAACTATTGCCACCGTTTCTTTTATATGTACCAACTTCGCAATTTTCTAACCTTAACATACAATTATCTGGTTTCAAATCACCATGCATGATACCTATGTTATGAATTGCTTCAATTACCTTCAATAGCTCAATTGTCAGAAATATAGCCAACACTTCATCAACATTTCTACCTGTAGACCTGTACAGATTGACAATATCAAGTATTGTACCTTGTTTTTCATATTCTAAAACCAAATAACTTTCATCGCGAAACAAATGGATCTCTTCACTCATTATTATGGAGTCAAGGATATCTTTTCCTTTCAATCTTTGTTCTATTTGTTTTAATATGTAAAACTCCCAAGCACTTGATGGTTTTTGCGCTTTGATTGCTTTCAATTGGCCATTCATACTTTCAGCCAAATAAACTGAGGCAAATCCACCTTCTCCCAAAAGGGATCTCAGGTTGAATGTACTTTCTGAGCCTTTGAGATTCAAAAACACATGTTTTGACAGCTTATTGTTGAGCGACTTTTTCAAAGTTGAACACATCTCTAAAGTTTCATTATACTCAAAAAGTCCGAAATAAGAGCTGAGAGGTGGCATTATCTCTTTTAGCAAGGCAGCTTTGAGGGATTCATCAGCAGGGTCAACTGTTGGAAAATCAATAGCATGAGCATCATTTGAAATTTCAGTATCATTCCTTCCTTCTGTGTTGTTTAAATCATCGTTCTGTTGTAATCCAACATCCACCATTCTCTCAGTCAAGTCGTTCATATTTGGGCGTGTTAGCTGTTCAGTATAATCATCATATATAAGTTCTTCTTCGTCTTCTTCCTTTTGTGATTGTTTTTCTTTGACTGGATTTTGATTGAACATTGAATAAACCTCATTTTTAGCAGCATTGGTGAAAAAGGTAGCTGTTGGTGAGGATGGTCTTTTCAGATCATTTTTATCTATTTTTTTTTCAATGTTAGTAATGTGAAAACTGTCATGATTTTCAAATATACATACTTAAGTGAATGGTGGAATCAACAGTAGTTGCTTTCTTCTCGTCTATAAGAGATGTCATAACAGGTGTTGATAATGCTGTTGAAAAGTTTGTCTCATTTTGTTTGTTCAGGCCTCTCAAACGTGCCAAAACTTCTTGAATACATAATTCTTCTCCTTCTTGGTATATCAAATCAAAATTCAAATCAATTTTTTCAGGCTTTTTCCCCGGTATCTCTATTATTTTGTATACTGGACCACTAGGGTAGTCATTACCATCTTGAAACACTGAAACTTTGTTGCAGTTTGTCTTTTTCACATTATCTTGTCTTAAAACTTCACCAGCCCAGGGTTTTGCTTCAAGTATATTTTCCTTGTTTCTAAACTTGTTTGATCCCAAAATATCCCATCCATCTTGCCTTATTCCATTATCAGCTTCCGTATCATTGAATATCTCAAGTCTTTTCTTTTGTGGCCGAGCCGTATCATGAGAAGCAAATAGTGTACCACTTTTCAGGGATAAGGCAGATCTAACTGGGAAAACTGGTGAGCTTGGTTCTATATTCTCTGATACTGGTCTATGTTGAAACCTTATTTTGAACTCATCGAATCTTCTTTGAAACCTTGCTAGAGGTCTAGCTTTGACAGATAAACCTTCTTGATAAACCTGTTCAGCTTGAGCAAATCTGCCGTTGGTTTCCAAAAAATTTGCATACTCCTCATAGTATAGCGCTAATGAAGTTCCAATTTCTTTTCTAGCAAGGTAGACAAAAATATCACGAGGATTATCTGAGTATTTAGCATAAGTCAGCCAAACCTTCAAATATCTTGGGTCATTTTTATAAAAATCGTAATCTCTAAATTGAGATGTACATCTTTCTAGCACTTGAATCAAACCACTTTCAACTGACTTCCCGGTTGGGTAATTCGTTTTGATCCACTGTATATAGTCCAAGTATGGTTGTATTGGGTCATCTAGCTCCTCTAAACTTTCAAGTTCCGCTTCAATTTTTGATCTTTCATCAAGCTGTTGTTTTTTCAAGTCACCAAGGGGAACGGAAAATAAACCTTTCAATGCCGCAGCAGAACGACCCTCGTTCAGAGGTTCGATATTCTCCTTTTGCTGCTCTATTGACTCAAAGTCAATTATTTCCATTTTTTTGTTTGTGCTAGCAATGTATGATTTTATTGTTTTGTTAAACTTGAATCTGGTGTAGCTATTAGTATGGCGTTTTTTTTGTTTACCTTTCAAGAATATTTGTGTCCCGCTTCAAATATATCGTTGTCACGGTAACGGGGAATTTCCAAATGTTTCGAAGTTTACAAAAGCTTTTCAAATTTAAAGATGATACAAGAGAGAAAAGGCGTAAGATTAATGTGTTGACTGGTAAAGAAATCGTTCAATACTTGTATTTTGAATGATATGAAATCTCATCATAATAAACACCAAGTACTCGAGCCCCTTCTTGGAACCTCTTTGTTCATAAGATTAGGTCAAGTTCACCAGAAATAAGCTCTACAAAAGCTATTTGAAAGAAAAAAAAAGGGGTATCATTCATTAAGAGTTATTTATAAAAAAAAATTGTTCATTATGATTAATCTTTCAAACCATAAGCTTTGACAGTTAAATCTTTGATGGTGACAAATGATTCATCAAAACCTGAATGAACTGAAATATCAGCTGGAACTCTTCCATCACCAAAGAAGAAAGTGTTTGTCATTGTAATTTCACCATCATTCAAGTAAACTTCCAAGATATCTCTATCGACGAAACCATAGATTGTGAAATAAGAAACTTCATTAGTTTGGCCTCTTGGATTGACGAATTGACCAAGTCTTTCAGTGAATTCATGAGAGTTTCTTTGGAAATTGGATTGAGTAGTACGATCAACCATCCAAGTAGTACCAGAATTATCAAAAGTAACTGAAATGTTATCTTTTTTACCGTTAACCATGTTTGATTCAATATTGATAGTGAATGGATGTAAACCATCTGACCAACCAGTACCTTTAGTTTGAACGAAAGTCATGTTGAAATCAAGAACACCAGAAGCATTGTTGTAGATGTTGAAGTCAATGACAATGGTTAGAAACTATACTTTAAGAAATGTTGATTACAACCCAGAACATACCGGTTTAACTTTGATTCAAACTCCTGTCTTAGAAACAAAGGTGCTTTGACTGATATGAGAACATCGCTGTTGGTATATAAGTTGGTTGATAGGAGAACTACTCCATGAGCTTGTTTGATGCTTTAGCGGCTAAAGAGAACATCTATATGAAGTCTGGACTCATGTATATAGCTGGCTTGTCTGACTTGATTGAACAGCTATTGGTTTTAGGTTTGGTTAGCTTTTAGTTCTAGGTTCACAGATGAAATGATTAGTTAAGATGATAATTTCAGCTCCAGGAAGTGTATAAGAATACAGGCTAATTCCAGTTCTGAGAACTGAGGTCGTCTGTTGTGAACTATCTTGCAATAGTCAGAAGGACCAGAGATACACAAAATATCTGTAAGAAGTTAACTATACAATATGTCAACCAGAAGTACATCTAATTCAAGAAGAGCTGGTACTACATCAGCTATGTCAGACATCAATCATCCACGTCAACAGGACACGGCTGTCGCTTCTACTACTTCTGCTGCTGATGCTGCTAATGTGGCTGCTGCTGAAGAATCTCAGGGTCAAGAGGTTTCTGGCAGTTCTTCGCAAAAAGAAACCAGAAAGAACTCATCAATCAAATCATGGGAAAAAACTCAAGAATATAACGTCCAAAATGTGAAATTAGACTCACGTTCAAGTATCAACTCAAAAGATCTGAAGTTTTCAGTTGGAACAACAGTAGCGTATTGCCAGTTAGTAGCCCAAGCTAAACCAAGATTTGGACCATCTTCTTCATCAGCAGAATCAAAAGTAGTGAATGAATAGAAATCTTTACCATAATCCATCAATCTAGTGGCATGATCATCTGGAGTAAATCGTTTACCGTCAAATTCACCAATAAAATATTGATTTAATGGACCACCTAATGGAGAACCTGGATGTAAAGCTAAAGTCAAAACCCATTTATGAGAAGAACCATCACCTTTTGATGGATTTTCAACTGGTAATCTTAATAAACCAGGCATTTCGTTTTACCAACCTAAAATACCTTCCATTTCAAAATCAGAGACATGTTCCCAATCTTTCAAGTTTTTGGAGGTGAAGAATTGAACTTTGTACTTTTGAGTTCTTGCAATCAACATAACCCATTTCTTAGTATCTTGATGCCAGAAGATCTTTGGATCACGTTGTTGAGCGGTATTCATGTCAATAACTGGGTTTCTATCATATTCAGTCCAAGAGTAACCACCATCCAAAGTGTAAGCAAGACTTTGAACTTCTTTGTTGGTATTATGAGTGTACATAGCAACAGCTCTTTGTTCTTTTGGAGTGGATTCATTGAAAAAACCTGAAGTGTTCTCTCTATCAACAACAATAGAACCAGAAAAGTAACCTTCACCAGGATCTTTTGGTGATAAAGCATTACCGTAGTAATCCCAAGAAACTAAATCTTTTGAAGTGGAGTGACCCCATGAAATTGGAGAGTTCCAAACATTGTGATCTTTGTTGTGTTGATAATAAGCATGCCAGATCTTATCTTTTCTATCATACCATAAACCATTTGGATCATTCATCCAACCTTTACCAGGAGTTAAATGAAATTGAGGTCTCAATTTATCATCATCTTGCTTGTTGGAAGGTTTACCGATTTCACCAGCCTTAGCAGCAACCAAACGAGTGAATGTAGTTAGAACAGTTAATAAAAGAGTGACTTGGAGTTGGACCATGGTTGTTCTGCTTGGTTTGATGATGAAAAAAAATAGTTGAAAATAAATGAAAAAAGAGAGAGAATAGACACCTTTTTATATTAAAAATTTGGAGCATTTTCGACAAATCTTTGAGCATTTGTCGAAGCTACCAACCACTAAAACATGCTGGTGTGTTTGTTTACTTTTCTCGAGGAATGTTTACCTTTTAGCACGAGATCTGTAACGGTTAAAGATCTTCTGCACAACGCAAAAGGAATTTCAAGATGCGCGCCGGAAAAACTTCGACACGATAAAATTTTAGGTTTCTGCCAACGGAGATTCAAGATCTGGTCGCCGTTTGAGTTTTTCCGTTGACACTTGCTTGTCTTTGTGCTGCGCATGTTGTACCTGAGCCAAATAAACTTCAAAGCAATGGACTCAATTAGCCATGTAGCTGCTTTCTAGGTTGTGAAATTAACATGATAGCTGAATTCATAGTCGAACTTCTCATGAGGGAACATCCGTTCTTTTCTGGGATGTTCAAAATATACACGATCAAATACAGCACGAGGTTTGCGTTTTGTTTGTTTCTATAAGATCACCAGCTGGCTAGCTTCTATGGATCTACTTTGACATTTCCTTCATGTTCAAATGACGTTAAGGTACCACGGTTTCATCTTGAAAGTGGACCCTCTAGCTTTTTTGGCGTTCTTTTTATGCAGTTTAACGCAGGGCAAAGACGTTGAGAATCGAGATCCCTGGGCCCATGAATTTACTCTTTCAAGTCTTTCATCCAATTGAATCGTTTCACACTGGTGCACTTATATGCTTTCCAAAGCTCAAGGTGTACATCTATATTTCCCAATTTCCAATGATTTTTGAACTTTTAAAGCCATGTACACCTGTGACGGAATGCTTTGCAAAAACCCCTTGTGCCTCAGACTTCAGACTTCAGTACTCGAAGTTTACGTTACAACCAGGAATCTGCAATCGACATATCTACCTGAGATCAAAAAGGGAAATGTTCTACACTAATCGAGTAAGTACAGAGTGGACTTTCCCTCAAAAGACAGAAGCCTAAGAGTCCACGCACTACACATGATTTTCAAAAGATTTTACTCAGTTTGGTAACCATTGTTTTTCAGGTGGTTTTCGCATACAGCACACGGTTGAAGCCTGAAAATATGTTTGGTTGGAAAGATTTGTATACAGCAGTGAGCACTGATGTATTTTGAGGCTCTTCGACTTGTCAATTTAAACCATAAATTCTCAGCTATCGAATGAGTATACTTCCGGGAACCTACCCAGGATTGTTACAAGGGCGAACGTCAGATTAAACACTTTTCACGCGTCAAGCCTCAAAATCTCAAAGCAGGGCTTACTCTCTGCCGTCTCGCTGTCTCACTGTGTTCACCTGATCTTGATTAGTTCAAGATTTCAGATTCCTACATGCGCCGTTGTAGGACTTGATGAAGATCACTCGATGAGTCGATTCCTCTTAAAATTTTAGATCCGATCTACGTTTCGCTTGTAATCCCGCTAAAATTGTAGCTTTGATCAACTCAAACGTTGAAAGTCTGCAACTTTGGGTCCTCACTAAAAGTTATATCTCATCCTCATCTCTCGCGTATCAAAACATTCCAAATCTTGTAAATTAAAGGGATTTCAAAGCTTTGGAAGCTGGAGGCTGGAACTTGGAAGTTGCAAGCTTGAAATTTGTATCCAACATTTCAACTTTAACGCTAATTGACTTTTGTGTAACATCAAAAAGGCTCTCTTGTACACTTCACTGTTTTTGTGCAATTGAGCAACCACAAAAAATTTATAAACTCCTTTCAGCTAAGGTTATTTTACGGTGGATCGTACTATCGTAGCTTTTACTGATGCTGGTTGTGTAGGTGAATCCTTGATATTCAAACGGTTCGTCTTTTTTCGACTGATGTGTAAGAAACAAAATGATCAGCACAGGCAGACTCGCTATCAATACGGCGTGTTGAGAAAAGATGCTCACTTTGAAAACCCATGAGCCATGACTAGTACGCTCCAATAATTTTAGGGTTTAAATCTTAAATCTCAAGCTTCAAAGTCATTAATTCGATATAGTATTTAATTTATTTACATCGACTAATTTACCGGTCGCGGTACTTATAAAGGATACTGATACAAAGTACTAGATCAACTTATAACTTGGATTCTATTATACATTATATCTGTATTATATACAATTATTTAGCTGTATAAATTATACTTTAATAGTTTAATGTTTACATTCATGATATTTTTTATGAAATTATGTTAAATTATAGTATTGTAGCACTAAAATATAAAATTATCATGATAAAAATTTCAAGTACCGGTAACAGCTAGAATGAACTAGTGATGACCATTAAACGACTAGTAATTGTAATACTATATGGTGTCAATTGAAACAATATTTTCAATTAATTACAGCTTCAAAAGGTCCTCCCACACAGCTAAAACAGCTTTGAACTAAATTGAATTAATACATATTGACACGAGCTAAAGTGACAGAATGTCGATGGACTTATTATCTGAAAACTCTAACCTTTGGAAGATATGGCTCCTCTAAATACTTAATCTCCTCATCAGTGAGTTTTAGATTAGCACCTTCGATACCATCATCAACTCTTTTCAAAGAACTGAAACTCAAAATTGGCGCAGCACCCCTACTAATGACCCAAGCAGTTGAAACAGCAGCCATTGATGTACCTTTCTTCTTTGAAATTTCATTAACTCTGTTGATAGTCTCAATGTCTGCATCTTGACCTTTTGTATTGATTGAAATGTCTGTTCCAAAAGCTCCTTTAAACATCGAAGTTTTAGCTCTCTCTGTCTTTTCCGATTCATCTTTTGGAACTGGTCTGGCAAGAATACCAAACGCTAAAGGAGACCATGGAATGAGACCAACACCAGTCTTGTCACAATAATAATTCAACTCATTCTCATCCTCTCTTTGCAATAAATTGTAAAAACTTTGCATAGCAATAAACTTATGCCATCCATGCTTTTCAGCAACGTGTTGCAATTCAACAAATTCCACGGCTCTCATGGTTGAAGCTCCAATGTATCTTGTATAACCAGCCTCAACAACATCATTCAATGCTCTCATAGTTTCTTCGATTGGAACAGACTCATCATATCTATGAATTTGATAAAGATCGATATAAGTTCCAAGTCTTTCAACTGAGTTTTTTGCAGCATCGATGATGTGCTTTCTGGATAGCCCTCTATTATTCATGAAGTTGACTTTATCCAACTCAGAACCTTGATGATCAACCATAACACCCCTGTAACCTTCTGGGTATTCATTATCGACTGGACCCCAAACCTTGGTCATGATGACAACCTTGTCTCTTTTGATGTTGAACTCTTTGAGAAATTCACCCAAAATGTTTTCTGATAGTCCATTACTGTAATTATCAGCAGTGTCATAAGTTCTAATCCCATGATCATAAGCTTTCTTTAAAATCTTGAAGACCTCTTGTTTATCTTCAATTAACCATGGATCCCAGTTCTTGGAACCATAACCCATACATCCAATGACTATATTGGAAATCTTTAAACCTGATTTCCCCAAGTTCTTCCAAGGAACTAATTTTGGTTCTGAAGTTTGAGTTGAAGTAGACATAATATATTATTGAGTGAACTGATAAGTTTCTCGAAGTCAATTGATTTCAAAACTTGGAGCACAAGTGCTAGTATTTATACGCTCATCTGGTGCCTTTCACAAGTACCAATAAACATACCACACGAACATTTATTTCCGTTATTTGCACCATCACTTCTGGCAAATTGACGAATCAGTTGCTTCGGGTGTTGGAGGAGAAACAAGCTTTATAGCCTTTAAATCCGCAGTACTAGAATCGTGATTCGTTAGAAGTTCATAATTCAACAAATCAGAAAGCTGTTTTGTAAGGTCATCAATGATGTGAGTTACCAATTGAAATTCAATGGAGTACTTTTTAGCGTCTCCATATCCAAATCAATAGTAAGCTCTTTCTTTTCGTGTATATGGCTTCTCCAAAAATTTGATCTCTTCCTCAACTTTCAAGTCTACATCTTGAGTTAATGTAGACAGAGATTTTTTAATGTCTACGAATACAAATCATTTCAAAATAAACGTATAAATAATTCATAATTGATCTGTATTTTACGACTTTGGTTCATGGCTGGATAGTTATTTTTTCAAAAATCCTTGTTCAGTTAACCAAGCGTTAACATCTTCACTATCTCTTTTAATCCATTGACTTTTAGATCTAATAGTATCTAGAGATTGAGCTAAACCTTGATCGAAACCTTTAGTATCTTTTGTTGCAAAGAATTTTTGGATTTCTTCAATTTTTTCATCACTTGAGAAAGCTGAAGTTGAAATTTTAACAACTGAACCTAATAATGAAAATCCTGGTGGTAAAACTTTAATAATATCATCCCAATTCAATTGAACCCATTTCCATAATGCTTCAATACCAGCTTTATGAGTACGTAAACCTTGCATTGGGACATAGATATCTTGGTTTTTAATGGTATTTTCATCAAATAATAAACCTAAAGTTCTTTGAATTAATTCAGGTTCTTCAAATCTACCCAATGTTCTTAAAGCCATAATTTTTTCATCTGGAGATATTGGATTATTATAAATATCCAAAATTTGTTCATATTCTTTAGTGGAACCATTACGAGCCACTGTTGCAAAGACTGAAGGTTTAATATTTGGATGAATAGCCTTTTTATCACCTTCAACATATTTTTTGAAAATTTCGAGAGAATGTTTTGTAATAATTTCATCACCAGAAGCAGAAGCAGAACCATACAAGACAGTTTTCAAATTTTGATCCTTGAATGAATCAGATTTTTTAAATTCCCAACCCAATGAATGGATTGTTGGGGCAACAAGTGATTTTGAAAATTGTTTTAATGCATCTGTAACAGCTTGATCTTCAAAAATCCAAGCGTTTTTAACCGCAGCAACTCTTGTAATAATTTCAGTCCAAACAACATAATTTGTTTCATTTTTCCAGCTGTGAACTAAACTCAACAAGTTTGAAGTTGATTGATAACCTGAAGTGGCCAAGGCACCTGCATCAGCAACTAAACCTGTACGATCTTCAACAGATAATAAGCCTTCAGAACCGGCTTTACCTAATTTTGCCCAACGTTCTGGTGGGTATGAAGTTCTGTAATAACCAAATTGATCACCATTCAATTTATAAAAATCTAAACCTTTTTCCAATTTCAAAGTTTTCTCTCTTGAGTCTAAAACAACAGATTTATCAATACCATCTTGAGTTCTTAATGCAAGGAAAACTGGGAAAATAACTTCATCTTCTTCAGGTTTAACATCACCGGTTGATAAATAACGATTTTGTTTAACTTTGATAGTTCCATTTTCAGCATCTTCTTCAACAGAAATGATTGGGTAACCAGTTTTTTGAGTCCAAATACCCATAACTTTCACAACATCTTTACCAGAAGCTTCAGATAAAGCTTCCCATAAATCTTCAGTTTGAGTATTACCAAATTGATGTTTTTTCAAATAGTTTGAGACACCTTTAATGAAAACATCTTCACCTAACCAACCAGAAATCATTTTCAATAAAGAGGAACCTTTTGCATAAGAAATAGCATCAAAGATTTGATTAATTTCATCAGCTCTTTTAACGGTGACTTCAACAGGATGTGAAGATCTTAAAGCATCCAAATTCAAAGCTTGTTGTAAACTATCAGAAACATAAGATTCCCAAACTTTCCAATCTGGATAAAATTCATTACATGAATACCAAGACATCCAAGTGGCAAAACCTTCATTTAACCATAAACCTTCCCACCATTCCATAGTGACTAAATTACCAAACCATTGATGGGCCAATTCATGTTGAACAACTTCTGAAATTCTTTGCTTTGTAGCCAAGGTTGAATTTTCTTCATCATAAACTAATTCAGCAACACGATAAGTAACTAAACCAAAATTTTCCATTGCACCAGCAGAGAAATCAGCAATTGCAACGTTATCGAGCTTTGGTAATGGATATTTAATGTCAAAAGCTTTTTCGAAAAAGGCTAAAGTTTTAGCAGTTAAATCTGCAGAATATTGACATTGTTTTTCTAAACCTGGGGATGCATAACATCTAACAGGGACTCTGAAATCATTAGATTCAACATATTTCAATTCACCAACAATGAAGGCGACTAAATAAGTTGACATTAATGGAGTAGAGTTGAAAACAGTGGCTTTTCTACCATTATCAAGTTGTTTGACTTCTTTAACATCCATATTTGATAAAGCAGTCAAGTGATTATCACAAACCAAAGTAATGTCAAAAATGGCTTTCAAGGCAGGTTCATCAAATGAAGGGAAAGCACGACGACAGTCAGTAGGTTCCATTTGAGTGGTTGCTAAATATTTAGTTTCACCATTTTCTTTATAACTTGATTTATAAAACCCAGCCATATTATTATTTAAAACACCAGTGAAATCAATATCAATTGTGATTTTAGAACCTTTCGTGAAGTTATCTTTAAAAGTGAAAGTAACTGATTGTTTTGCTTCATCGAATTTAGTACCAGTTGGTTTTATTTCACCAACTTTTGTGGAATGGATTTCAATATCTAAAGTGTGTAAAGTTATAGTGTTTGATTCTTCTAAAACATCAAGATCAATTTTAGCATTACCATCGAATTTGAAAGTTTCGAAATTTGGATCAAAAGTTAAATCGTATTTGATTGGTTTGACATTAGTTGGTAAAACCTCACGATCAGAAGGGATGCTAAAGATTTTCCGTTAGTAAAGTCTTTGAGGGGGGGCCATAACTAGTTAAAAGAGGTATAAATCAAACATTGAACCAAAAAGGGTCTTTAATAAGAGCATGAAACATAATAATCAATTGAAGTTGAATTAATATCTTCTTTTGATTGAATTGAAGAGGGTCTTTTGACTAGGGTATTATCGTACTCACTTTGTGGCAACACCACCGGCGGATTGACACATTCTTGAATGGGAATGATAAGAATGGAAACGTGTGTGGGTGTAGTTGATTCCTTGAGGTAATCTGGCTTGATTTCTCACAATTGAGTTGAGATTGAAGGAATTGTAGTTGCTGCTATATGAATTTGGATTCTTGATAACAAATGTGGATGCGAACCTTTTCAAATCCAACAACTTTTTGAGTGACCTTCTTGAAATGGCAGAAGAGATCGGTGAAGCCAGCTTCTGGGTTAGAGCCGACATGGTGGCTAGTGCCGTGCAGAGAGGATGGTGTTGCGAGTGGGCAGGGAGTGCTGTGATAGGCCTGTTCGTAGCGGATCGTCGCTGTGGGATTTCAATGGGTCTTTGGTGCGTTAGAGGGAGTGTGGGCTCAAGAGTTGTTTGATGTTTAGGCTGCTCGAGTTTTTTTTCACGGGTCGATAGCTGAAAATTACACAGAATGAATTCGCGGTGTTTACCCTGGCAGGGGCTAGACCTGGAAGTATATATAATAGTGGACTAGGATGCTATCTAACGTTGACTAGGCCTCATATATAAGACTAGGACACTTCCCGCGAATCTGACGATGTTTTTGATGACTTGTAAAGAAAAGAGTCCAACAGGTATTAATTAGTAACCATATCCAATCCACAAAGAAACAAAAATGGTATGTTCTCTTACTCAATGGCTGAAGTGCGATTCTAACTAATTGTTAGGTTGCTACCGGGTTACCAGAAGGCTGGACTATCAGAAAGAGTCGTTCCCACAATAGAGAGTATTTTTTCAAAGAAGCTACAAAAGAATCAGTATGGGATCCTCCAGCAGGTACTGATCTTGAACAATTGAAGAAATATATGAATCAACCATCAAAAGTCAGAGCCAGTCATCTTCTAATCAAACATAGCGGATCAAGACGTCCAGCTTCATGGAAATCTGAAAACATTACAAGATCAAAAGAGGAAGCCATTGAGATTCTTCAAAAACATCAACAAGCTATTAAAAACGGTGAAAAGACACTTGGAGAGATTGCACAGACTGAAAGTGATTGTTCCTCCCATAAGCGTGGAGGTGATTTAGGCTTTTTCGAAAGAGGTGCTATGCAACCACCGTTCGAGAAGGCTACTTTTGATCTTGAGATTGGGCAAATCAGTGACATTGTGGAAACGGACAGTGGAGTCCATTTGATTGAGAGAACAGGATGAAAAGGCAGAGCTAATTCGATTTGATTAAAGTGACCATTCTAAACGTAGCAGCTCTGGGTAGAAATCCGATGAGGGAGTTTCCCCTTGTAGGCAGGGCCTCTCTGCCCAGCGCTCCGTCCAGCTCCCAGGGGCCTTCCCGCCTAGCGCCTCGGTGGAGTCGCGCAGCCTCGGCTCCTCCGCTCCCCAGACAGGCCGCCTAACCCCGTCTGCTGTTCCACCGAGACTCAAAGTAAATTTATAAACTCTTGATATTTCCCACAAAAATAAGCCTCAGTACCAACAAATTGATATTTAATCCTGTGAATTCGTTTTATTTGTTGCCTCCAAATGTCTTATCAATCATTCAAGAAAACAATGGATGAATACACTTACAGATCAAATCTAGAAAAGATCCTTCAAATATCAAAAGTTCGTGAAGATGTTTATCAAAATGCTGAAAGATTATTTGTTCCCCCAGGTGCAAGAGGTGTATTTGGTGGTACTTTAGTTGCTCAAGCTTTATTTGCAGCCATAAAGACTGTTAGTGAAGATTTCATTCCAACTTCATTCCACTCTTATTTCCTTGTTGGTGCTGATGGTAAAACTCCAATTTATTATCATGTTTCAAGATTAAGAGATGGTAATAAATCAGGAACTAGAGAGGTTAAAGCATATCAAAGAGATCAATTAATATTTACACAAACCGTTTCATTCACTTTAAAAGATTTGGGTAAAACAAAACCTAAACAAGAATTGAAACATCATAAACCAGCTCCTTCTAATAGATCATTTGATGATTATTTACCAGCTGCCGAATCTTTCCAAAAAGGTGCTATCGATACAGGTATTGTTAAATCAGATGCAAAAGCTGCACTAGATAATTTTATGAGAAGATTTTATGAAGGACCAACTGAATATTTATTTACGAAAGAATTTTGGGGTATTGGTAATGAACCAACAAATCCTGATAAAGGTAAAAAACCTCATGAAATCACTGTGGATTTTTATCTAAGGGTTCGTGAACCAATTACTGAAGAATTATTTAATTATGTTGCCCTAGCATATCTTTCAGATGCTTATATATTGGTTACAGTTATGAAATTTCATCATAGACCTTTATATAGTTCAGTTTTCAGTGTTAGTTTAGATCATTCAGTTTATTTCCATAAACCAACAAATATGAATGATTGGACACATTTTTCAGTGGAACATCCAAAATCTGGGAATAATCGACAATTAATGTTGGGTCACGTTTATAATAAAGATGAAGAAATGGTTGCAAGTATAGTACAAGAAGGTTTAGTTGTTATTAATGATGGATTATTGAAATCGAATCTATAGAAATGAAATACGATTAAAAACTAATATATTCTATTACACACTGTAGACTTTTTTTCTCAAAACAAACCTTCAATTTCACCATCATCATTAACTTCAACATTCATAAACCCACAATGAGTTGGTAAACCAGGAATAGTTTGAATTTCAGCAGCAAGAGCATATAAATAACCAGCACCAATACTTGCTCTAACATCTCTGATTGGGAATTTAAACCCAGTTGGAACACCTTTCAAATTAGCATCATGAGATAATGAATATTGTGTTTTAGCAATACAAATTGGTAAATTGTTAAAACCTTGCTTTGTATATAATTCAATTTTTTTAGCAGCTTGTGGTAAATATTCAACTTCCCCTGCACCATACATGGTTTTAGCAATTGATTCAATTTTATTTTCCACTGAACCTTCCAATTCATATAAAAATTTGAAATCTTTAGATTCATTAGATGCAGCAATAACACCTTTTGCTAAATCAACAGCACCTTTACCACCTTCTTCCCAATGGTTTGAAACAATAGCATCAATTGCACCGGCTTTAATGGATTGTTTCTTGATGATTTCATGTTCAGCTGAAGTATCTGAACTCATTGCATTAATTGCAACAACAACAGGTAACCCATATTCTTTTGCATTTGAAATATGTTTTTGTAAATTTTCACAACCTTTTTCTAATAATTCCAAATTTTCAGTTAAATATTCATTTGGTAAAGGAGCACCAGCTTTAACTTCTGCACCACCACCATGAACTTTTAATGCACGAACTGTAGCGACAATAACAACAACATCTGGAATTAACCCAGATGAACGAGCTTTAATATTAATGAATCTTTCACCACCCATTGTGAAATCGAACCCAGCTTCAGTGACAACATAACCTTCTTGTTGATTTGTAGAACCTTCATCAGTACCAGCTAATTTTAAGGCCATTTTATCAGCCAAGACAGAATTAGCACCAATAGAAATATTTGCAAAAGGACCTGCATGAATAAAGACTGGAGTACCTTCTAAAGTTTGCATAATATTTGGCTTGATAGCATCTTTCAATAGGGCAGTTAAAGCACCAGCAGCACCAATATCTTCACAAGTGATTGGAACACCAGCTTTTGAAGCACCAATAACAATACGACCTAAACGTTCTCTTAAATCTTGTAAAGAGTTTGCTAATGCTAAAACAGCCATACATTCTGAGGCAACAGAGATATCAAACCCAGTTTCACGGGTGAATCCTCTTTCAGTTGGTGCTTGACCGATTGTAATCCCACGTAAAAATCTATCATTACAATCAACAACACGACGCCATGTAATAGTTTCAGGATCAATATCTAATCTTGCGAAGTTTGTAATTTCTTCAGGTGTTAAATCATCAGGATTAGTCTTGTTAATACCTAATTTTTCCAATCTTGCCAACATTGATTTTGTAAAATGACGTTCACCTTTTTTAACAGGGACCAATCTTTTATATAATGCAGCATCTTTTTGAGTAGATTCATGAAACATTCTAGTATCAATAGCAGCAGCCAACAAATTATTAGCCATTGAAATAGCATGGATATCACCAGTGACATGCATGTTGAACTCGTCCATTGGGATAACTTGAGAATAACCACCACCTGCAGCACCACCTTTAATACCAAAAGTTGGCCCCATTGAAGGTTGTCTAACATTTGCAAAAGCACGTTTGTTTAAATGGGCACCTAAAGCTTGAGCTAAACCAACAGTTGTTGTGGATTTACCTTCACCTAATGGGGTTGGTGTGATACCTGTAACCAAGATATATTTACCATTTTTCTTGTTAGATAAACGGTCTAATAAATCTAATTTAACTTTAGCCTTATAAGAACCATAAGGTTCTAATTCTTGTGGTAAGATACCTGATTCATTTGCAATTTCAGTGATATGTTTTGGAGTTTGTTCTCTTGAAATTTCATAATCTGATGGGACAGGTTTTTGTAACTTTAAAATTAATGGATTATTGAAAAAATTATCACCTTTTTGTAAATCGGCATAGAATTTCTTTGCAGAGATTATAACATTATCTAACAACATTGCAACAGTCATTGGACCAACACCACCTGGGACAGGAGTGATTTTAGAAACTACTGGTAATGCACTTTCAAAATCAACATCACCAACTAATCTTGAACCTGATTTTTTAGTAGCATCGTCAATGTAGTTAGTACCAACGTCAATAACAACAGAGCCAGGTTTTAACCATTCACCTTTAACAAAATTTGGTTTACCAATAGCGCTAACCACGATATCTGCATTTTTCAAATAAAATTCAATATTTGAAGATTTTGAATGTAAAGTTGTAACTGTTGAATTTTCACTTTTCAATAAATTTGCAACAGGAGCACCAACAATTTCAGATCTCCCCAAGACAACAGAATTTGAACCTTCAATTTTAACATTTGATTGATGTAATAATTCCAAAATCCCCTTTGGAGTACATGGGATGAAATTTGGAACACCACCTTTCTTGTATAGTTCACCAACGTTGAAAGACCCAAATCCATCAACATCTTTATCAGCAGAGACTGCATTGGTGATTTTAGTTTCATCTAAATGGTTTGGTAAAGGTAATTGAATCAAGATCCCATGGATAGAATCATCATTGTTTAAATCTTGGATAGTTTTCAACAATTCTTGTTCAGAGACATTATCAGGGACGACTTTAGCGACACAAGAGATGTTTGCCTCAGTGGCAGCTTTCAATTTCATCTTGACATAAGTTGAAGAATCAGGTCTTGAACCAACTTGGATGATGTATAAAGTTGGTTTGAAAGAGGCATCTTTTGATTGAAATTCAGCGATTTCCGAATGTATACGTTCACGTATCTGTTTAGCGATGAGTTTCCCATCGATCAATTGGGCAGACATGATGGGGGATTGGTGGTTGTAGTTTGAGGTAGTATCAAGGAATTGTAGAGGTGACTGATTTTTTTCATATGTTGAAATCAAATCCAATCGCGTTTGACTCTGGAACGATTGGAAACGGGAAAAATAAACAGGGTCAAATTGGGAAAAAGATAAGCACGTGATCAAATTAGTCACGTGATGTATCGTTAGAATGATTACATAATATTCTATACGATTGATACTTACATAATGTATTAGTAATACTATATTAATGCCAGCCAGTTAGATCGCGTTATTCCCAGACAGTCGATGACATAATCGGCTGTCTGGATTAGGAAGTGCCCCAGTGCCCAGTGAAGATTCCAACTTCCGTTCCGTTTGTAAATTGCAATTTGCGACGTAGAAGGAGAGAAGATGGCTATGAAGATCAAGGGGATTAAGAGCAAATTACTGGCGTGGAATGTTGTTGGGAATTGGTTTAATTTAGGTCAATTGATACGTCTGGGATTAATCTATTGCCACACGTCTGCAAAGACCCTAGTTTATGAGCCAATCAGACCATAGTAAGAGAGAATCCAGCAACCACAATACTCTCATCAACTTACTACTCTCATCACTTATTCCTTATTACTCTTCTAACTCTTATTCCATGGCCTTATCATAATTTCTACGATCCTCGCTTTCTTCGTTCTCGGCCGTCCACTAACTCCGCCAACCACCCATCGGAGCCTCGGAACACTATTTTGCACACTGTTTTCTTCCGAACAGCACCAGCGGCTCGGAACAGCAACAGGGTCCTCCGCCTCCCGAAGCCAAAACAAAGAATTTTTCTTTACAGTACGAATGAATAATTGAAAATATAAATAAACATCGTTGGCCTCTTTCCAGACTTCTTGGTTGAACTTGTTTCTCCTGTTACTTCATCGTTTGTTCCAATCATGTCGTTGAATAATACTCCTAATCATCATCAGGACGACTCTGACCATTCGGTGCCAGACGTCCCTGAAGAATATAAGGGGTTTGATCAAAACGTTGATGTTCACATCCAAAATTTAGCAAGACAAATTACAAATGCTTCCCAAGCCAGTCTTGCCAAAGAACAAAATCAACAATTCGCTGCTCAACCAGACCCTGAAATCGGTTATAACCCAGACACTTCCCTTTCAAGAGTCTCATCTATTGCCCCAGGTGTCGTTGCCATCAACAACCCTGATGTTGATCCCCGTCTTGACCCAAACTCTGATAATTTTGAATCTCGTTATTGGATCAAAAATTTCAAAAATTTAATGGATAAAGATCCTGATCATTATGCTAATTATTCTCTTGGTATCGTTTACAAGAACCTAAGAGCTTTTGGTGAAGCTACTGATGCTGATTATCAAACAACTGTTTTAAATATGCCTTTAAAATATGCTGGTAAAGCTTTGAAATATGCTCTAAGTTCAAGATCTGCCAAAAAAGCCAAACAATTTGATATCTTGAAACCAATGGATGCTTTGATTAAACCTGGTGAAGTTGTTGTTGTTCTTGGTAGACCTGGTTCTGGTTGTTCAACTCTTTTGAAAACAATTGCTTCAAATACTCATGGTTTCCATATTGGTGAAGAATCTGAAATTTCTTATGAAGGTTTAACTCAAAAGGATATCAAGAGACATTATAGAGGTGAAGTTATTTACAATGCTGAAACTGATATTCATTTCCCACATTTAACTGTTTGGCAAACTTTATCATTAGCTGCAAAATTCAGAACTCCTCAAAATAGAATCCCTGGTATCTCTAGAGAAGATTATGCAAACCATTTAACTGAAGTTTACATGGCAACTTATGGGTTATCTCATACTAAAAACACTAAAGTTGGTAATGAAAATGTTCGTGGTGTTTCAGGTGGTGAACGTAAGAGAGTTTCAATTGCCGAGGTTTCATTATCTGGTGCTAGATTACAATGTTGGGATAATGCCACTAGAGGTTTAGATGCTGCCACTGCCTTGGAATTCATTAGAGCTTTAAGAACTCAAGCTGATATCTTGGATACTACTGCTTTTGTTGCCATTTATCAATGTTCTCAAGATGCTTATGATTTATTTGATAAAGTTTCTGTCTTGTATGAAGGTTATCAAATTTATTTCGGTAGAGCTGATGAAGCTAAAGATTATTTTGTTAGAATGGGGTATCATTGTCCTGCTCGTCAAACTACTGCTGATTATTTAACTTCAATCACTTCACCAAGAGAAAGAGTTGCTTCTAAAGGTTTTGAAAATAAAGTTCCAAAAACTCCAAAGGAATTTGAAACTTATTGGAAGGCTTCACCTGAATATGCTAAATTAGTTCAAGAAATTGATGCAACTTTACAAAATCATGATGACAATTCAAAAGCTATTATCAAATCTGCTCATAATCAAAAACAAGCAAAACATATGAGACATACATCTCCATATACCGTTTCATTCTGGATGCAAGTTCGTTATTTATTGACTCGTGATTTCCAAAGAATACGGAATGATTTAGGTTTCAATCTTTTCCAAGTTTGGGCCAATTCCTTAATGGCTTTGATTTTATCTTCAATTTTTTACAATATGCAATCAAATACCGGTTCTTTTTACTATAGAGGTGCTGCCATGTTTTTCGCTGTCTTGTTTAATGGGTTTTCATCATTTTTAGAAATTATGACTCTTTTTGAAGCTAGACCAATTATTGAAAAGCATAAACAATATTCATTATATCATCCATCTGCAAATGCCTTATCTTCAGTTTTTTCACAAGTTCCATCTAAAATGGTTACCTCGGTTGCTTTCAATTTAGTTTTCTATTTCATGGTTAACTTTAGAAGAAATCCAGGTCGTTTCTTCTTCTACTACTTGATGAATTTAACTGCAACTTTTTCAATGTCTCATTTCTTCCGTCTTGTTGGTTCTGCTGCATCTTCATTACCTGAAGCTTTGGTTCCTGCTCATATCATTTTATTGGCTTTGACTATCTTTACCGGGTTTGTTATTCCAGTTAATTATATGCTTGGTTGGTCTCGTTGGATCAACTATTTGGATCCTTTGGCTTATGCTTTTGAAGCTTTGATGGCTAATGAATTTGCTGGTAGAGAATTTGAATGTTCTCAATTTATCCCAGGTGATCCAAGAACTACTCCAGGTATCCCAGATGATGGATTCATCTGTAGTGTTGTCAGTTCAGTACCAGGTTCATTTGTTGTTGATGGTTCAAGATATTTGGAAGTTAATTACAAGTATAAGAACTCTCATAAATGGAGAAATTGGGGTATCACTTTAGCCTTCACTTTATTCTTTTTGTTTGTCTATTTGGTCTTCAGTGAATATAATGAAAGTGCTATGCAAAAAGGTGAAGTTTTATTGTTCCAAAGATCTACTTTAAGAAAATTGAAGAAACAACATGGTGATATCAAAAATGATCTTGAAGCTGGTTCTGAAAGAGATGTCACTGAACAAGATGAAGAAGAAGGTGAACAAAATGTTGATGTTATCCATGCAGGTACTGATATTTTCCATTGGAGAGATGTTCATTATTCCGTCAAGATCAAGAAGGAAACTCGTGAAATTTTGAATGGTGTTGATGGTTGGGTTAAACCAGGTACTTTAACTGCCTTGATGGGTGCTTCAGGTGCTGGTAAAACTACATTATTGGATGTTTTAGCTAATAGAGTCACCATGGGTGTTGTTACTGGTAATATGTTTGTTAATGGCCATTTGAGAGATAATTCATTCCAAAGATCAACTGGTTATGTTCAACAACAAGATTTACATTTGAAAACTGCAACTGTTCGTGAAGCTTTACAATTTTCTGCTGATTTAAGACAACCTAAAGAAGTTTCCAAGGCTGAAAAAGATGCTTATGTTGAAGAAGTTATCAAAATCTTGGATATGGAAAAATATGCTGATGCCGTTGTTGGTGTTGCAGGTGAAGGTTTAAATGTTGAACAAAGAAAAAGATTAACCATTGGTGTTGAATTAGCTGCTAAGCCAAAATTGTTATTATTCTTGGATGAACCTACTTCAGGTTTAGATTCTCAAACTGCTTGGTCTATTTGTCAATTGATGAGAAAATTAGCTAACCATGGTCAAGCTATTTTATGTACTATTCATCAACCTTCAGCTATTTTGATGCAAGAGTTTGATAGATTATTGTTTTTAGCTAAAGGTGGTAGAACTGTTTACTTTGGTGATTTAGGTGAAAATTGTCAAAGTTTGATTGATTATTTTGAAAAATATGGTGCTCCAAAATGTCCTCCACAAGCTAATCCAGCTGAATGGATGTTACACGTTATTGGTGCTGCTCCTGGATCTCATGCTAATCAAGATTATCATCAAGTTTGGTTAGAATCTTCTGAACGTCAAGATGTTTTAAATGAATTGGATAGATTGGAAACTGAATTGGTCAAATTGCCTCGTGATGATTCAATTGGTCAAGAAGAATTTGCTGCTCCATTATGGAAACAATATTTAATTGTTACAAAGAGAATTTTACAACAACATTGGAGATCTCCTGTTTATATTTGGTCTAAATTGTTTTTAGCTGTCAGTTCCTCATTATTCATTGGGTTTGCATTCTTCAAGGCTAAAAACACTCAACAAGGTTTACAAAATCAAATGTTTGGTATTTTCATGTATTTGATTATTTTCAATCCATTAGTGCAACAAACTTTACCAGCTTTTGTGGAACAAAGAGCTCTTTATGAAACAAGAGAACGTCCATCTAAAACCTTTTCTTGGAAGGCTTTTATTGCTGCTCAAATTACATCTGAAATCCCATGGAATGCACTTGTTGGTACTATTGCCTTTTTATGTTTCTATTATCCAGTTGGGTTCTATAACAATGCTTCACCAACTAATGCTGTTGATAAAAGAGGTGCTTATGCTTGGTTCTTTAACGTTTTGTTTTATGTTTACATTGGTACAATGGCTCATCTTTGTATTGCTGGTTTAGAATTGGCTGATGCTGCTGGTAATATTGCTTCTTTGGCTTTCACTTTATGTTTAACATTCTGTGGTGTTTTAGTTGGTCCAAAGGCATTACCAGGTTTCTGGATTTTCATGTATCGTGCTAATCCTTTCACTTATTTCATTGATGGGTTCTTATCAAATGCTTTAGCTAATAACAGAGTTCAATGTTCAACTCAAGAATATGTTCATTTCAATCCTCCATCTGGTTATACTTGTGGTCAATATATGCAAAGCTATATTGAGAAAGCTGGTACTGGTTATTTGAGTGATCCTGATGCTACAACTGATTGTAACTTTTGTGCCATGTCAACTACTAATGCATTTTTGAAATTTGTTAGTTTGGATTATTCTAGAAGATGGAGAAATGTTGGTATTTTCATTGCATTTATCTTTATTAATATTATTGGTGCTACCTTCTTCTTCTGGTTAGCTAGAGTTCCAAAGAAGGCTGATAGAGTTAAAGGTCAAGCAAAAGAAAGATGTGCTGAACGTGCTGCTCAAAAACAAGAAACTAATTCTTTTAATGAAAAAGAAGAATCATCTACTAATTAGTTGGTGATATTTAATTAATTTGTCAATATCCCTGTTTTTTTTATGTTATTCATTCATTTTTTAATAATTTTAGTTCCTATTTTTTTTTTACCTCATATCAATTTAATTTTAATATTTGGGTTTTTTAGAGATTTTATAATACAGTAATTATAAATATTATAAGAGAAAGATGTAGTTTATCCATAGGTAATTTCACTTGTAGCATGATTCTTGGTTGATGATCACAAATATTAGATCCTAGACTTACCTCCTAGGAAAACCAAGCACCCATAGCAATTTGTTATAAGAGCTTCATGGCTAGCGATTGTATCATGGGCTAGATTTTGGAATGTATTTCTGAGATGAACCACTACTTTCTTTACCTGATTGAACTCAACCTAATATCCAAACTTCCAAATATCTTTCTGATAACCTTCAGTGACCTCATTATCCTCACCATACAATTCCTGCCATCTTGTAAAACCACCTCTTAAGATCCATACAGATTTCCCATCCAAATCACCATCTTGAACAGACCTCAAAAATTTCATAGCAGCTGAAGGACCTCTTTGTTGACTTAGTGCGCAGTGGAACACTATATCATCTGATTGCTTCACTTTTTCAATGACTTCTTGCATTGTCTCTGAAAGATTAGTTGATGGATAATGTAAACAGTTTTTAATATGGCCCTTTAAATGATGGTTAGTACTAGTTCAACTTTTGTACCTGCTAAAGAGGACTGAACATACTCCAACGTAATCATGATCACGGACATCCACTATGGAGAATTTCCCATTTCCTGTTGGTGACCCTTTCGAAAACCAGGTTCTTAGCACTTGTGGGTCAATGTACCTTAGATTAGAGACTGAATATGACATTCTTTGACCTTTGCTAAAGTTGATGATGATGATGATGATGATGAGGTACTAAAAGTTCAAAACGTCAAATTTTGACTGTGATTTTGGTTTCGCGAAATCTACAATTAGCAACGGTCAAAAAGGAAGGTATCATTAAATAAAGATGCTAATCGATAGCAGGACATAAAAACCAAAAAAAAGTATGGGGATATAATCATAAAACGCATAATAATCTTGTTAATCAGCTTTGTGAAGTCAAAGTTTTGTTATCATCTTCTGATTCATCATCGTCATGATGTGATTTTTTACCTTTATTACTTCTTGTGCTTTTTCTAACCTTTTTCTGTTTAGGTTGAGACTTGGATTCATCATCATTATGACTTTCAATATCACTTGTGTCTTGTTTTGAAATTGTTTCTCTATCCGAAATTTCATTATCATTTTTAGCCATCCAGTCTTTAAAATTTTCAATAAAAGATGGAGATTTTCTATCTCTTGATCTTGAAGCATCATTTTTTTCACCAGTGAAATTTTGAGCAAATTCAGTAGCTGGACTACCTGATCTCATCAAGCTATTGTCATCATCATCATGATTATTATTATGTTTCAAAATTGATTTTTTCAATAAATATTCACGAACTTCAAAATATAAATCTTTTGAAGCAATGTTTAAATTTTCATTTGTCTTTTTCCAATATGATCTAAAATCACCAATATGTTTTTTAAATTCCAATTCATTTTTCTTTAACCAAGAAACATTCAATTCTTGTCTTGTTGCACCTCTAGCGAAATTTCTCATCAAATACTTGTCATAATCTCTAATAATCTTTGTAATGATATCAGAAGTGGAAATACCTTCGGTTCTTTGTGTTGTTAAAAACATACCTTTTTCCTTAATTGGTTTATAAATATCATCAGAATCAGAAGATGCATAAGGTAAATCATCATGAGCAACATAATCAATCTTGTGTTTCTCTAAGAAGTCTGGAGTAACACACCATGGAGCATCTGGGATAACTTCATCAACCCATTTACAATGTTTTAGTGTTTCACAACGTTGATAATCTGACAAGACAGTTAAACCTTTTCTCTTGTGGGTTTCAACATCTGAAGGAATACCACAAATCAATTGAGCATTTGGCAAGGCCTTCTTGGCTTGTTCTAATTGTCTCATATGACCAAGATGGAATAAATCAAAAACACCATCGGCATAAATTCGAACAGGACGATTTTTTGGAGGTAAATTGAATCTAAACCCAACAGGTCTGAATTTACGATATTCTTCAGGCAATTCCTCAGTATAGCGTTTCTCTTGTTCAGCAAATCTTTTCTTGGCTTCAATGCTATCAGTTTTACGTCTTTTATGAGCTACTTCATCTTCACTTGAGCTATCATTATTGTGACTATCATCATTATGACTGCTCTCAACATCGGAATCCAAAGATCTTTTTCTTCTTCCAAACAGGTTGGACAGAGAGGCTGTTCTCAGCAATGACGAGCCGTTATTAGGAGGTGAACCTGAGCCTTGTGACATCTCAATTGACTAATTGCTCTTGCACTCTCAGCACATGGACACTGTACTCAGCTGCTGTGCCAGTAAAAAAACTGAACACATTTTCGAATTTCAGCGAAAAAATAAGCCCTCGGTTGTGGAATGTATGTGGGTCACGTGAATTAGCCCTCGTAAATATAACCAAGCTTGTTTGAAACCTATTAAAACCGTCTTGCTCTGGAATTGTAGATGGCTGAATAGAATAAGAATGGTTTGTATGGATAGTAGAGATACCAAATTAATTTTAAATCTTGTTTTCATTGGAATTGGCCTTGAATTGATCCTTCAATTCTAACAGCAAGCTAATCCACAACTGAAAGGTCATTTAAAGTATTGAATAAATCATCTGGCTATACCGAGATTTAGATAGCCTTGTTATTTCTTATTGTCTATGGGTACCAAATAAATTATAATCAGTTGACAGTGATAATTCAGAAACCGTTGCTAACTACTCATTGTCAACATCTCGATTGATTTGGTCCATCAGTTGAGGTTTAAACATGAGAAGAGCATGAATTGAAACATATCAAGATCCAAATAAAAAAGAAAACTGGATAATCTGATGATTGATCAAGTCGAGTCCTTGGTCAATTCAACCCCTAATAAACCAGTCAACCAATTGCTCATAATTGGGTGTAGTTGTGTCATGAAAGATGTGCTTGTACTGATTAAATCAACAGCCTTATGAACTCTTGTCAAATCATCAAGGTGTGCTTTGAAGTTTTAACTCCACAGTTTGTTTACTTTCCAGGTGAATTTCCAAGTATCTACACTTGTTAAAAATGGGTGAATATGTCAAAGAAGGGCACTAATCAAGAGCTGATATCGCAGATTAAAATTCTTTGATGTGCTTCTAATTTCATTGTTTTTGGGGGTTCTTTTAGTAAACATTGGCAGAGCATCAACATGAATTTAAGACGCGTTTGCTTGTAAGTTTATTTTTTGCCTATTTGAATAGTGGACAGCTGCCGTTTCGGGAAAGTCTTTTTCAAAGTTTTGGCTCGTACGCGTGTTTCAAAACACAAAAACGCGTCGGTCACATGATTACGTGACGCGTTACTGATTTCCCAAAACCCGCCTAAAACACGCTTAAAGAAGTGGTTTTAAAAGCGAATAACTATGAAATAACTAAACCAATACAGTTAAATCTACTAATCAACACATAATCCTCTTTTTCCCAGTCTCTATACCCTTTCCCTCTCTGTTTTAACACTGGTGTTACCCTCGTGTTGCGGTCGTGGCCCGTGTCAAAGAAAAAATTTTGAGCGTATAAAAGTTGAATTTTGGAACGCGTTTGCCACGAATAAACACGCTTTTGGACTGGCCTTTGATCAGATTTGGTGAAAAGTAAACAGACCCGAAACTCGATCAACTCTGGTGCATATAAGAAGAAATTCTCATTTTACGCGTCTGTCTATATAAAGAGCGTCTTCAGCCTGTTTTCAAATCTCATCAAAGAATTCAAATATCATCATCAATTGTGATAATCTTAATAATTAACAATGTCCACCCAAGAAACACCATCAAAAGCTACTGCTAAAGTCCTCTCAGGTTTAGACCTCGATGACTCCAAAAAAGATTTGAGAGCCGAATTAAGTGCTGCTGCTGCCAGAAAAGAAGCTTTGGCCACTTGTAATAAACCAACTGAATCCACTGTTGAAGAAACTTCTAAACCAAAAAGAACTGAAGAAAGTCATAAAGAATTCTTAGCTAAACACAAATCTCATCGTCATCAATTGAAAGAAGCTGAAAAAGATGAACCTTTATTAGTGGAAAACAAGCGTCGTTTTGTTTTATTCCCAATTAAATATCATGAAATCTGGCAAGCTTATAAAAAAGCTGAAGCTTCATTTTGGACAGCTGAAGAAATTGATTTATCCAAAGATTTACACGATTGGAATGAACGTTTGAATGATAATGAACGTTTTTTCATTTCAAGAGTTTTAGCATTCTTTGCAGCTTCAGATGGTATTGTCAATGAAAATTTAGTTGAAAATTTCTCTGCTGAAGTTCAAATTCCAGAAGCTAAATGTTTTTACGGTTTCCAAATCATGATGGAAAACATTCATTCAGAAACTTATTCATTATTGATTGATACTTATATCAAAGATCCAAAACAAGCTGAATTCTTATTCAATGCTATTGAAACAATTCCATGTATTAAAGAAAAAGCTGATTGGGCTTTAAGATGGATTGCTGATGATGAAGCCTTATTTGGTGAAAGATTAGTCGCTTTTGCCGCTGTTGAAGGTATTTTCTTTTCTGGTTCATTCGCATCTATTTTCTGGTTAAAGAAAAGAGGTTTAATGCCTGGTTTAACTTTTTCAAATGAATTGATTTGTCGTGATGAAGGTTTACATACTGATTTCGCATGTTTATTATTTGCCCATTTGAAACATAAACCATCTCCAGAAATTGTTGAAAAAATCATTACTGAAGCTGTTGCCATTGAATCTGAATATTTCACCGAGGCTTTACCAGCTTCATTATTAGGTATGAATTCTAAATTGATGTGTCAATATGTTGAATTTTGTGCTGATAGATTACTTATTGCATTGGGTAATAAGAAATTTTACAATGTTTCAAATCCATTTGATTTCATGGAAAACATTTCATTAGCTGGTAAAACTAATTTCTTTGAAAAAAGAGTTTCAGATTATCAAAAGGCAGGTGTTATGGCAAGTACTACTAAAGCTGAAACATCTTCAGATGCTTTTGCTTTTGATGAAGATTTTTAAAGAAAGTTTTTTAAAACTTGTGATGAATTTGTTATGACTGATAATTTTTTTAATATTGTGAATGTTTTTTTTCTTAGCTTTATCATTATTGATTTTTGATAAAAGTGTTTGTGGGTGGTTTAGGTTATTTATAAAGGAGTTCCCACAGTGTATAATAGTTTTCAAAATAATACCAATTTTCCTTTGAATAAGTTTTTGTTGTGTAGAGCAAAATGAATTACTGAAAAAATTATCAATTAACAAATTATCAATTACTTGTCGATGATGTTGCATTCCAAAAACCTGATAATGTGATGACACACCTCCACCAGACTAATAATTAGTATCTACAACATGTAACACAAAATTAGACATATAAATTAAACTAAATTAATTAAATCAAACAATCACACTATTAATATCTCTCCCTCGCTTATGGGAAAGAACCTTTTGAAGGACCGAAATAACCTCTAACACTCTCAGTGATATCTTTCAAAGACTGTTGACCTTCACCACCTTCAATACCTTCATAAACAACATTATTTCCCCACCAGCTCAAGTTCTTTGCATGGTATTGCACTGCAAAGAAGATAATCACAGCTGAAAAAGCCACACCAGCATCAAAAGCTGAAGATAACACATAGTTGTATTTCTCAAACCAAGCCAAATATCTTCTTCTGATAATGTACATGAATGCAAATGAAGTGTAAACACCAGAAACGATATAGGACAAGTTATATGGAGCATAAGAAATCATACCATAGGCGAAAACTTGAGGTTCAATGAAAGATGGGAAGTATTTAGGGAAATATTTCTTCACCACAATTAATAATAGGGCAAGTAAGAATCCAATTAAGAAAGCCCATCTTAGGATTGGATATAACCCATCAAACACTCTTTTAGGACCAATAACACCCCATAAAACAGAAGCACTATAGAAAGTTCTCTCTTGTGGACAAGTGAATTTTTGCTTTTGATGAACTTCACATAATCCTTCAATATTTGATAATGACCAATTAACAACACCTAAAAACACAAAACATTGAATAATAACACCAATCAATTGACCTCTGAATAGAGCTCTTGCTGGGATTTTAGCATAATGTGCCATTTTTTGAGAAGAGACAAAATTATCAGCTTGACCATCAATGTTATAACCAAGAGCTTTAATAGTCATTAGTGCAACACCATTACCTGGTAGGGCATAACCAACAATCAATTCCACCAAGACGTTCAACCCCATTTGAATACCAGTCACGGCATAAAGCAAACATAAAGGAATTAAAAACACAAAATTGATACCAATAGCAAAGAAAATACCCCAAACAGGAGTTTTAGTTTCTGGATAAATCTTGACACATAAGATTGCAAGCACCAAGGAAACAATAAGGATACACCAATAACACCAATCAGGGGTTTCTTTATATCTTGCCATCATTCTTGAATGTGGATCATCAAATTTCCCCACGGCTGGGATTCTTTTATTGTCATCATATTTGAACATTTTCTTCACACTGAAATTTTGGAATTGTTCCTTTGTATCATTATACATAAATTTCAATGCAAATTTAATAGTATCCCATTCTTTCCAAGTGTTGTAAACAAAAGATAATGGATAGAACAAGAAAAAAACAGCATAAACAACCAAATTACCAGCAGTGTAAAAAGGAGGAGAATAGTTTTGATATTTTTCAAGATCTAATAACCCATTAGTCAAGATTTCTTGCACTTCAAAAGATTCACCAGTGTTTGTAAAGACAGAATTTGAATTGATTGGTAAATAAGCTGACCATTTTGTATTTGTATAATAGATTGCCAAAATAACGAAAAATGACAAAACCATACCTGCAAAGACATTCATACTGACATAGAATGGCAAGACTAATGGAGAAATTAAGTAACTGACAACGTTCCAATCAAAAGTTGGGATTGGGTTTAAACCTAACCCACCATTAAAACCTGTAACAACATCCAAATTGAAATTATTTGGAGAGATCCAAGTCAACCAACTGAATGTGGATAAAGCATTGAACAAATAAGTTGGGATCCAATTATAAACAAACATACCACAGAAGCAAATCCAAAAGAATTTATATTTGGTAATTTTCCAACCATTAATGATTTCTTTTCTTTCAGGTTTCAATAAGGCACGATTCAAAGCTAATGAAGGTAAATTAGTTGGCCATAATGCACGTTCAGGATAAATAACAAATTTTCTCAAAATACCAGCAAATGCAAACCCCATAGTCTGGGTAGATAGAGTTAATAGGACTTGATACCCAAAAGTGACCCAATCCTGGTGATAAAATTTGATTTGAGTAACGATATTTGAAGAGACATAAACACTTTGAGAACCAACAGTGACAATGGTAGTGGCAAACATTTGTTCTTTGTAAGAGTAAGGACCTGGATTCAATGGTAATTTCCCGATTTTGATGTTTGGCATAATGTATTCCCAAGCTTTACCACATGGATACATCAAGATGGAAACAACACCGACACTAAGAGCAATGGCAGGTTGTCTATGATAAAAGAATTCTCTGATACCTGTGGAGATGATTAACCAAATGATTGCGATTGTGTAGGATCTGATGGTTTCCACTGGTTCATTTGGATCATTGTATAAATCAGTGACAGCACGAACTTCAGGGTATGGAGAATGGTAATAGATCAAAGAAGCTAATAATTTTGCCTTGAAATTTTCTTCAAAATTTTCAGTATAGTTGATTTCACCATTTAAAACTTGATGTAGATAAGTCCAATCAGCATTTGGGAAATTTGGATCATTTTGATGATTTTCACTTGAAGCTTGATAAATCTTTAAAACTTTTTCATCATTCATATTGATGATTTTATCAAGGATGAATTTCAAATCAAATGTTAAATCATCTTTATTATCATTATGGATATCATTACCATGACCAGTTTCTTTTAAGAATAATTGAACACTTTCATCACTTAATTTGCTAAAGAATTCTTTGATTTGTTCTTCATCAAATGAAGGGGAACCTGCTAAGCTTAAAGTTGTTTTATCCAAGTCAGTGGAATTATCTATTGATATTTCATCATGGGAATTAACTTTTTCTAGTTGGACAGTACCAACTGTTCCCTTTTGTAATTCATATTCTTCCTTTGATGGATCATAAAGTTTTTTGGAACTACTCATTTTGGATGAGCTTTGAAGTATCTATTCTCTATTCTCTGTTCTGACCAAACCATGGCATTTGAGATGTATTTATACAACTCTACCCAAAAGAGAGGTTGTGATTGAAGGGGGGTGATACGGTACGATATGGCTTCTGATAACACTATGAGTTAGTCATTTGACATAATTCCAAACACTGATTACGGGATCATGTCGATGGATGTGGTTTCATTGGTTCAAACTCGAGACCAAAGTGTGCAAGAAAAAGGCGAAAAAGCTTATACGTTTGACATGATTCTTTACCGATCTGTGGTGGGAACAGTCGGGATATTCAGAATCTTATCGTAGTGCCTATCAGATCTCAGGCAGTCACAAGTGATGAAAGTAACCGCTAGACGTCGACGAAAAGAAGAGGGAAGGGAAGGGAAGAGAAGGTAAAGAGAGGAGCTATAAGCTGTGGTATCTGTTCTACGTAAATACTATGTATTAGCTTATTGTAAGTGTAATCTTCTTCTCTGATCGGTGTTTGGTGGAATGGCATCATCGTTGGCTGCTTGATGAAATAAAACTCCGTCGGTTGCACACTCTTGATTCAACTGATTCAATTCAACCTCATCTCATCGCATCGCCAAAGTCTCGAGAATGTGAAAACCGTTGCCACAAAAACGCTTGGCTCTGAAGAACTGGTTTAATCAAGCTTGTTTAATGGGTTTGTCTTGATCATAGCTATTCAATCAGAGATAGCTCTATGATGATAAGCTTGAATTCATTATAACGGGAATTCATGGACTCTGTGCAATTTCACTTTCCCACTCATGACGGCGTTTTGCTGTATACGGCTTATAAAAATTGAGTATACCGATCAGTTGCAAATGCTCGCTCAAACTTGACTCACCAACATCACACTCTTGATCGCTTTGTAACTTTGTATGACCATGTTGAGTATGCCGTTTGGTTCAATAGAGATCCACAGACGTATGAATACGAGCATCGAATGTTCATCTACAGTGAGCTTATAATCACACTACATCCTTCGTGGGGGAAAGGGTTCAAGTCTGTATTGTTATGGATCTTATTTAAGCCTATTTACGGAGGAGATGAAGATACTTTACCTATGAATTAATCGGTCCATACTAGCTTGTTGAAGTGAATTAATCCAGATCTTTAGCATGTAGTGCTTCGGAATCAATAGACAGGACCAATCATGACTCATATCAAGGTTTAGGTTATAATCAAACGGTTTTCAGAAGGGGTGTTGTTCATCGAAATGAAGAGTTGTCTTTGGAAGCTTTATTAGTGCCAGATCCACTTTTAGTACAACCTCTGAGGCCTATAAGAGGAACATTAAACCAATAGACGTTATTCATTAACACAATCCAGTTTGAGCACCCCAGATCGCTTATAAGTGAGGCTGAACCGTGAAGTTGTGTACCTCTGGAATAAACTGATCCCACATCATCATGAGATCATGTAATTCTTTGATTTAAGGTCCCAAAGTTATACTCCTTTTCAAACAGCTAATGTCTTTATCCTAAGCATTCAGTATTCGATATTGCACCATCGATCTCTGTTATTAATTCATAGACTCAAATCTCCATCACTTGACCACGTACTCGAGGAATATGAATATATTGAATCAAAGAAATCTTCTGATCTAAACCACTTCAACACTTTTTAATCAAAATGTTACTCATTACACCATTACCCATCGCCCATAACCATAACCATTCCCCTTTCTGATATCGAGAACATCTATAAAACCAAAACAATTCAAAAACAACTACAGTAAACCCTCCTAATCACAAAAGCCATGTCCAAACCCTCTTTAAAACTCATAAAATCCTTAAAAAGACTCCCAAATTACTTCAACCAAGCCAATGCAACTTTCCAAATATTCAAAGAATACCATTCCCCAAACCCTTTAATCTCCTATTTTGGTATGTCCATCCCACACAATCCCTCATTCAACTAACTGACCCAATATATAGCTGGTCTTTACACAGTTCAAATACTCATAGACACAATATCAACAAGGGACTCAATCACCCAAACCCCATTGATCCAAGATGATCAAGATATAACTACTCATTTAGTCACTTTTCTAGAGATCGAACATGAGAAATTACAACACCGTGATCAATTTAAAGAAATTTTAAAATCACATATCAGATCAAGAGAGTATTTGATAGAGTTTGTGCAGGAGGTGTTTGAAACTGCTTCGACTTTGATAGAGACTGGTCAGGCGTCTGGGTGAGTAGTGGTATTGTTGTGATATGTTTAGTGGTGTGTACTAATTGAATGAGTATAGGAAAACTGTTACGGATCTTTTAACGTGTGCTACGATTTATGAAATAGCAAGGTGGTTGTTCCCTTATACTAATGAAGAGATTCCTGAGGATAATGGTTCGAAAATGGAGAGTATTGTTGAAAAAAGTACAGAAGTTGAAGATGAGGGAAAGAATAAAGAAGAAGTTGGATTAAATGGTTCACAAGATCTTTCAGATTCATTGGCCAACATGGTGGAATCACAAGATGATATTGACCTTGAAAATCATATCACAAAGAGTATTAAAAATCTAACTAATGACAATGAAGATGAAGAGATCCCCAAAGAGGATGAAATCATTAATAAGATAATACAAAAAGACCTAAGTAAGATAGATGATGAAGAATTAGATGAAAGGATAACATATTGCAGAAAAAACGCTCAAAGAATAATAACTGCAGTTAAAAAAGGTGAAAACCCTCAAAAATTAGATTCAATCGATTCAACCCCAATAACAGAAGAAGAGATTGCCCAAACAATCAAACTTGCAATGGATGAACCATCTGATAATGGAGATATAGCATTCCCAGAACTACCTCAAACAGCACCAGGTGTACCTCAGGATGATACCAAAGACGAAGAACCATCAGATGCTCAAGAACAAGATCCAGACACACCAGAATACATTTCCCAACACCATACCAAATCCACAACACCTAATAAACCAATCCCAAAACAATTGAATAAACAAGATATTCAGATTTTTTTAAAAGATGGTGAATTATTAGAACGTGCTACCAAATGTGCAAAATTCGCAATTTCAGCTATAAATTACGAGGATATAGATACTGCAATGGCTGAACTAACGAAATCAATGGAATTATTAGAGAAATTCAAACAAAATCAATCATAAATATAACATTCAATCTAATATAGTTCATTTTACAATTCTTTATTATGGTGTGTCCCCATTACCGATTTTCTTTCTCTCGATTACGTAACTTTTCTGAATTTTTTCATTTTTTCGATTCGATGAACAAAAAAAAAAGAGCGTAATAATAGAAAAATCCTTTTGGAAAGGAATTCTTTAAACTGTTTTTGATTGTTTATTATAGAGTTTATTAAGAGTATGTTGTTTTGGGATTTATCTGTTTTCATGGAGAGGGATTAGTGGGATCATTTTTGTGAAAGAGCAGGATTTGATAGTTTTTGCCCTTTTCACTCATATATGAAAAATCTTTTCCAATGAAAACTACATTTAATTTGAATTAATGAAATACTAACAATATATAGAACAAGATGAGTACTTCAAGCTGCAGATTCTATGAGAACAAATACCCAGAAGTTGATGATGTTGTCATGGTGAATGTTCAACAAATTGCTGAAATGGGTGCTTATGTTAAATTATTAGAATATGATAACATTGAAGGTATGGTTTTACTTAGTGAATTATCAAGAAGACGTATTCGTAGTATTCAAAAATTGATCCGTGTTGGTAAGAATGAAGTTGTTGTTGTTTTAAGAGTTGATAAAGAAAAAGGTTATATTGATTTATCAAAACGTCGTGTTTCTTCAGAAGATGTTATAAAATGTGAAGAAAGATACAATAAATCAAAAGCTGCCCATTCTATTTTGCGTCATTGTGCTGAAAAATTCGGTATCCCATTAGAATCATTGTATCAAACCATTGGATGGCCATTAAGTCGAAAATATGGTCATGTTTATGATGCTTTTAAAATTTCAATCACTGATGATTCAGTTTTTGAAAATGTTGAAGTTCCAAATGAAGAAGTTTTAAAAGAATTACGTTCATACATTTCACGTCGTTTGACTCCTCAAGCTATCAAGATCCGTGCTGATGTTGAAGTTTCATGTTTTAGTTATGAAGGTATCGATGCTATTAAAGATGCCCTAAGAGCTGCTGAAGATTTATCAACTGAACAATTACAAGTCAAAGTTAAATTAGTTGCTGCTCCTCTTTATGTTGTCACCACTCAAGCTTTAGAAAAACAACAAGGTATTGATTTATTACACAAGGCTTTGGAAGTTATTGAAGAAAAAATTACATCATCTGGTGGTTCTGCAACTATTACAATGGCTCCAAAAGCTGTTACTGCTACTGAAGATGCTGAATTACAAGCTTTGTTAGAACGTAAGGAATTAGAAGCTGCAGAATCTGAAGAATCTGAAAGCGAAGAAGAAGAATAGAGATGAAATGTTTTGTTATCTGTGTATATTTAATCAAAGTAAAAAGAAGTATGAAAAGAATGAAAAAAAGGTAAAAGTCTATTCAAAATTTGTATCTCCAAGCTGTTATCATGTATGTACAAGAGTCATAGTTGTCTGTGTTGTTGTTTCTCAATTCTCAACTTCAACAACAGCAACTTTATTTTCATCTTTTTCACTCTCATCATCATGAATAACAGCTTTGGCAACCATAACTGATTTATCATATTGTTCAATACCAATTGTAACCATATTTGGTGCTAATGGGTTTTTCATATTGACTATAAGATTTTTATAAAAACTCTTGAAATATTTATCTAAAAAGGCATCCAATTCTGTACCTTTAGGGAAATACTTGGTTAAAATATCAACTTTTTCAATCTTTGTAAAATCAATCAAATCAAATATTGTGAAATAATTTGAAATACTAACCAAATCCAAGAAAAGTAATAAAGTACATGATTTTTGCACCTCTCTTCTATGAATTTGGGAAACATGATCAGATATCTTATGATTATATTCTCTAATCTTTGTGAAATTTGAAGTTGTCTCTCTAATAACTAATGATTTCAATTTTAATTTCCCACCAATTATAGAAAACTTCTTATTAGGAGTAACAATGAAATGACAAATACCAAACAAAAATTTTCTGAAAACTGCTCTATTATACCCATTATGGAAAACCAATTCCAAATCTTGCAATCTATTGAAAATACATTTAATATGGCTCAATTTGAAAAACTCATCAATCAACAAGAATTTCCTATTCAATTGATCATGAGTTAATGTTTTCAAATGATCAGATTCACAATCATGACCACAACACATATGATCCAAAGTTAATTTTTTCAATTTTGAAGAATCACAAGATCCCAAAATACTTCTAGCCAGGAATGGATCAGCAAATGAAACTCTTATATTGGTTAAATTTGAAAGACTTAATTTTAATCCGTTACTAATTCTGAAAAAATCCAAAAATAATTCACCTTTAAGAAATTTCTTGTAATAATTTTTAAAAGTTTGATCAACACCACGTTCAACTTTCCTATCCCTAATATAATCATAATGATCAAGGTTATAAATCAACTTGGAATAAACCATTGATGGAACACAAATATCTTTACAATAAGTTAATTTAACCAAACATTTGAAAACATTCAAACAGAAAAATTCAGAGATTGGAATTTCAGTTTTTTCAAAATCAAAAGCCTCATGGAAACAATCAAAAAAAGTATCCTCTAAATCATCAAGGGTATAATATTTATCACTATCATCATTAAAAGTTTTAAAACCTTCAGGAATTAAAGAATAATAACAATGGAATAAATTCATCAATGTGGAGATTCTAATTTTCCCATCATGGTTATAAACGGTTTTATTAATAGTCTTGAAAAACTTCTTAATAGCACGTTTATCAGAAACGATTGATTTATCATTTGGATAATGGAATTCACGACGACCATTCCCAATTTCACGAACATTAATTGAAGTTGAAGTTGAAATGACAACAACTTTTTCATAAAGGGTTGGCAACAATGTGGTATATAAATACCCACTGGATCTAAGCAAGTTATACTTGTCAGTTTGGTTCAACTGAGAAGCAATAAAGACGGTTGATTCACGTGGAAGTTTGTCAAAGATGTTAATCTTGATGGATTTGGATGGACCTGTTGGAACAATCATGGTGCTTTTCTCGAAAAAGTTCAATGATGAGAGGAATTAAAAGTGGGAACTGTTCGAGTGGAATTGAGGTCACAATGACCTTCTTTTATACACCATTTCGCAGACAGATAATTTATTCCATTTTAGTTTTGTAAATTGTAAGATGTTTTCTCAATATTATGCTTCATTTTTTCTGTCAAAACAAAAATGCCCTCGGTACTTACCCAAACGGGAAATCCGGTACTTTTTTTTTGGTGATTTTGGAAATGGGCTTTAGAGAAGTTTTCAATTAAAAGAGATGATTTTGAAGAAAAGATCAACTGGTTTCTTTCAGGTAAAGAGAATTAAGGAGTGTGCAAATGAGCTATCTGAGGACAAATCTGGTGCTGAAGGCGTTTACAAAGAGCTCGGTTTTCCCTTCAGTGGCACGGCCCATAATCAAGAGATCAATCTCAAATACTAGCCATCTTTGTTTAAACAATAGCATCACAAGCAGGAGAAATGCAGAGTACACTTCTCTATTATTGGAGAAGAACTTGGTCCATAGAAATCATTTGAATCCAACAGAGGCAACAGTGTTGAGATGTACTGTGTTTGATGGGGATGGTAATTTAGAAGCTGTATCAGCAGATTTGAAAAGATCAGATCTAATATCAAAACATGGTTTATTCCCTAGAGATTTGAGAAAGATTGAGAAAATCGGTTATAATACAGAGATTGCACCATCTATCTCTGTTCGTAAAGATTCAGTTGTCATCACATTACTTCATATACGTGCTTTGATTAAGGCAGATACTGTAATCATATTTGATGATTTAGGTTCAAGAAATTCTCATGCTCAATCACAATTCATTATGGATTTGGAATCAAAGTTGAAGGCTAAAAATGTTGATTTGCCCTATGAAATAAGAGCTTTAGAGGCTGTATTAGTTTCAGCAATGACAAATCTTGATGCAGAAATGAAGGTACAAACCACTGTTACACAAGGAATCTTACACGAATTGGAAGATGACATCACAAGGGAAAAACTACGATATTTATTGATTCAAAACAAGAAAATTTCAACATTTTCACAAAAGGCAACATTAGTTAGAGATGTTATTGATGAAATTTTGGATAATGATGATGATTTAGCTGGAATTTATTTAACTGAAAAGATGAACGGGACACCAAGAGATGTTGATGATCATGCAGAAGTGGAAATGTTGCTAGAATCATATTATAAACATTGTGATGAAATTGTTCAAACAATAAATAATACAATTTCAAATGTTAGAACCACTGAAGAGATTATTAACATCATTTTAGATTCCAATAGAAATCAACTCATGTTGTTAAGTTTGAGATTTTCCATTGGATTATTGAGTATGGGTGCTGGCTTATTTATTGCAGCTGCCTATGGTATGAACTTGGAAAATTTTATAGAGGAACAAGATTATGGATTAGGAGCTGTTATCGCGGTGTCGATGATCTCCATTGTGGTTTTATTTGTATATAGTTTGAAGCATTTGAACAAGCTTCAAAAAATCACAATCGGAGACCACTACAGGCAGAAGATGAAGGACCAGGTCTTTTGATATTTATAGAAGTAATGAATTTATGACTTTATATTAAAAAAATTTTGACACAAAAATTGTTATGTAATCAATGGGTGTTTTTTATCTTTTCCATCAAAGAAGTTGAAAAAATCATCAAATGATCTTTTGAATCAAACGAGCAAATTATATCATTGCAAAAGATTAACATTTAAGATGGTTGAATTCGAGGACATCTTCTCTTTTGAGATTTTCTTCATCATACTTAGAGAATCTCTAGAAATCATCATCATTGTTTCCATCCTGTTGGCTTTTGTAAAACAATCATTAATACTCCATCATTCAAGGGATTCAACTTCAACCACATCAATAAACAATGAAGAATTGGATCTATTAGCTACCACTTCGGAAGATGTGAGTCCTGAATATGATGTCAATAATAACCCTGAAGGTTTAACAGAAGCTGGTGATAAATTGTATAAACAATTCAGATTACAAATTTGGACAGGGAGTTTATTGGGACTATTTGTGTCTTTAATTATTGGTGGTATTTTCATTACAATCTTTTATTTAATTGGAACAGATCTTTGGTCTTTAAGTGAGCATTATTATGAAGGAAGTTTGAGTTTATTAGCTTCAGTGGTAATTTCAATAATGGGTATGTTTTTCCTTAGATTATCCAAATTGAAGGAAAAATTCAGAGTTAAACTAGCAAATATCTTGATAAACAAAAGCCCAGAAGAGATCTCAAGTGATAAGAGATCAAAATTTAAGATATATGCTGAAAAATATGCTTTATTCTTTCTTCCTTTTATTACATGTCTAAGAGAATCATTAGAAGCATTTGTCTTCATTGGAGGTGTTGGTGTTGGACAGCCTTTAACAACTTTACCCTTATCTACAGCACTAGGTATTCTTGTCAGCTCAGTCGTCGGTGTTTTCCTTTACAAGAGAACAGAATCATTTTCATTGAAAATCTTTTTAATTTCCACAACATGTTTATTATATTTAATTGCAGCTGGTTTATTTTCAAAAGGTGTTTGGCAATTTGAATTACAAAGGTATATCAATCTTTGTCATGGACAAGATATGTCTGAAGTTGGTTCAGGACCAGGTTCATATGATGTTACAAATTCAATATGGCATGTTAATTGCTGTAATGGTGAAATGGATGGATTATGGATGCTTTTCACAGCTATTTTTGGATGGACAAACAGTGCAACTTATGGTTCAGTTATAAGTTACATCGCTTATTGGGCTGTTATTATATTTTCCATCAAGAATTTGAAATTTGAAGAGGCAAATGGCTATTATCCTTGGATTCCAATCAAATTCCAAAGAAAGAGATTATTGAAAAAATACAAATTTTTGCAAGCTCGTCAAAAAATTGCCAATAAAACTACATACATTCCAGCACATTTATTAAGCAATGACCCAATAGGATCTGAATATTGAAAAAATAAATACTTGAATAAGTGATAAGGATTCAAATTGTAGCTTTAGTACCTATTAAAAATTAAGGTGGTGTTCGGATGTGTGCCCCGACTATATGCAAAAAAATTGCTTCCACTCAGAGTCGAACTGAGGATCGCTACATTACTAGTGTAGCGCCTTACCAACTTGGCCATAGAAGCTGTTTTTGAAAAAAAAATCTTTTGAAGTAACTGGTGGTACGTTTTCTTATGTAGTTTATTACGTAATTATAGTAATAAACTATCAACTAATTAGCCAATAGCAGCTAGTAACTCTTAGAATTTAATTGCAAAATTACAATCTTAATTATTTGCAGTTGTAAAGGGTAAAATATCATTATTTTAGAGTGCGTCGACGATAATATATATAATTTATGCCGATATTTTTTTTTTTTTGTAATTGTGATGCAGTATATTCTACGTTCAAACTTCAGATCATGTGCACTTATAAAATGCTAAAATAATGTACAAAATCACTGCAGGCCGCCGAGACGTCGTCTATATTATAATATTATTATTCAGTCATGAGATTTCTTAGTTAATTCTTAATTTACCTGTTTTTATTCTGATTTATCCCTTAATTTATGTTTATAGATCATAAGTCATACTAGACTGAGTCTCCAGTGATTTTGTACATTATTTTAGCATTTTTAATTTAAATACACATCAGATACATTAATTCGTGGTGGAGAGTAGGTTTCTCAGTTGGCCGAGAAGGATATTATAAGGAAGCCTGAATTCCAACACAGCGAGAAGCCTACAATCCAAGCGGTTCGTGCTTAATTGCATTCCTCATCCAAGTTAAATACATCAACTAAAAAAAAAACAAACAAACTGCAAGCTGAAAACTATCTATATATATATTTGGTCAAATGTACGATGATGGATGAGTTTGGTGGCTATTTTCCAAATTCTTATGTATCGACAAAAGTTAGTACTAGTCGTCGGTGATTTTGTACATTATTAATTCAGCATTTAATTATGAATACACATTATTATAACTAGATAAAAAAAAGTGCTGGAGCAGTACCGCTAATTATATAGCTGTATAACTAGATCAAACAAATATATAAAGTTCCAATATTTATATTGATATTGGCAATATCTAACGTTCAACAATACTACAAATGAGCTTTTTAAAACATAATTTAAATAATAATATAAATCAAAGATTCGTTCAATGATGATGATGTGAATGAATTGAAAACATGGAAGTAAATAATGAATGAATGCTTAAAAATCTCAACTTCCTTTTTTAAAACAATAAACAACTTCTTGATATTAATTTCATTTAATTATTTTTTCTTTCCAAAGTCATATTCACTCTATGAATAATCTTGCCAGTTTGCAGGTTTTTCCAATTGATTAACAGTATGAAATTTTTCACCACAAGAATAACCTTTGAAAGTGAAATCATCTTTTGGATTACACATACATTTACGTTCCAATCTAAGTTTATCATCAATAGGACAATTATGGAAAGGAACATGGTAATAACCAACATCGTTGAAATAATGGATTTGATCTCTTGGTAAGAATAATGCAGCAGCAATGGAATGAACTGGAGCATCACCCCATCTTTCATAAAAGAACCCACCAGCTTTATCCAAATATTCAAAATATTTTGAATAAGCTTCACCTCTCCAAAAATTCAAATTACCAATTTCAAAATTGGACCAGAAATGACACAAGTTATAAGAGAACCCACCATCATCTGAAATGAAATCCATCATGTTATCTTTTGGTAAATATTGAGGATTTTCTTTAATGAATTCTCTAGTAGTTTGCCATAAAGTTTCAATAGTTGCAGCATATTCATGCAATGAAATTGTAAAACCATATTGTTTATTATTATCCTTCATGAATTTGAAAATATCATATTCAATATCACAATAAACTTTAGTATCAGGTTCCACTCTCCAATAATATTCATAATCTTGTAATAATTCATGTCTATAGAAAAACCCAGATTCAAATCTACACATATGTCTATATGAGATTGAATCACCATAGATGATATTTTTTTGTTTCATATCTTCTCTTGTCTTTGCAGCTTTTTCTAAATCAATCCATTCAGGGAATGACCAATGTTCTTTTGGAATTAAACCAAATTTAGTAGTACCAGAGACTAAAGCAGTTGTAGTTCTTTTAAATTCTTCAGTAAAAGGTTCATCATTTAAAAAGACCCAATCATATTTGAATTGTTTGTTGAAACGATCTTCAATAGATCTAATTGAACCGATTAATGACCATAAATCACGATTTCTAGCTAATGAAACAAAAGTTGCACTAACTTTATCCTTTGGATTACTTGAAACTGGAGTTTTTGGTTTTTCTGGAGTAGTATTAGCCTTGACGTTCGCACTTGCTGCAGAAGTGGATGAGGAAGATCCAGTTGATGGTGCTTGATTTGTTGATGCAACATAAGTAGTTGTTGAACCCTTGGATAAGATAAAGATTGTTAACAAAAGGGCAGCAGCTATGGCAGCAAACCTAATTAAACGAGCATCAGAACGAGCCATTGTGACCAGCAACTAAAAAAGGAATATTTATAGCAGCAAAAGAATTGGATAACAATAGCAACAACGGAGCTGATGAAACTTTTGAGTTGATGATGAGTATTTAATATTGTTCTTTTCAAAATGATCGTGTCGCATTTTTTTCTCTTGAACACGTCGTGATTTTTTTTTTAGATTTTTTTTTTCACGGTTTGCCCAGCACACGAGCCATCAGCTTTTGACTTGAAATTTACATAAAAGTTTATAAATCAGGATTTTTTTGTATGGGAAGGTGTGGTTTTTATGTGATTATTGGATTCTATGGTATTGATTATCATATTATAATGTGTTTAATCATGGGGTTTGTTAGTGTTTAGTCGTGATACCAGGATCAGTTCAGGTATTGGATTTGTGCCTTTTCCTTCTTCATGTCAGGGAAAACCAAGTTTTGTTTTATTTTACCAGGATTGAAACGAAAATTATTGGCCCAAGCTAGAGTATTAGGTCTGTGAAGGAAAGGAACAAGCTGTCCTTTTGGAGCTTTGAGTCGAACTTCTATTGATTTTGGACGTGTACTTAGGTCTGTACTCAAGAATGAAGAACTGGATTCTTCTTAGCTTAAGCACCAGAGGGCGAAATGCTCCAATTTTTAAAACGTGAAGTTGGTAGAAAATCTCGTAGTCCACATTGTACATCTTCTTTATGATAACTTTTATCAATATACAGTGTATTGTACTAAATCCTATGCTCATCTCAGTTCTATATGATTAGTAGTATTGTTTTAATAGCAGCCTGAAGTCTAGGCTCAATACCTATTTGCCACAGACCCAATTATGCAGCCTAGACCTTCTTTCCAAGATACCCGTCCAAAAGAAACGAGACTACCATACTTTAAAATTTAGGCCTGCGGCTTTTAGGTCAAGGCCGGCCAAAGTTTGCCTCATTTCATTTCTTTTTGAGCCCTACAAATAGAAAAGACTTTATGAGTAGGCTATTAATAATTAATAATTAGTTGTACACGTACAACACCGTTGATTTAAGCTTTAGTATTGCCATCTTGGAAGTAATCATGAGGTTTTAGGTTTTATATGTCAGTTTTGGGAAAGTTTCTTTTTGGGCCCTTTATATTTTTTCTTTGACTCATAACGTCATAGAAGGTACTAGCATCAATACGGGTCTGCCTATTGTTGTTCATATCTACGATTCATCTGCCTTCTATGACTGCAAGTAATCATGTTTGTGACAGAAATATCATCATCATGAGTTTGAGCTGTGTAGTTGACTTGTGCTTAGGGCTTTATAGAATTGTTTGATGTTGATGAAGTTGATGAAGTTGATGAAGTTGAAGAAGTAGAGGCATACACTTGTGTGTAGTGTTAAGTCCCCCACACTACTAAATTAAAGACTCTTTGCAGAGTCAACAGCCTTTGACCAATCACAATGGATTATACGTTGTAAATCCTGTTTAAGCTGGCTCTCTTTGATATCCCATTCAACATAAACTCACACATCCAAAGGTACACTTTTGAGAACCAACAAAGCTGGTAACTTGTCTTATAAAACAGCACAGAGAAGATACTCTTGAGATTAAAGCCCACTAAAAACTAGTGGAACGAATTCCGACTGCTTTACATAACAATTTGCTATGAGATTCAAGCCAACGCGTATCAATTGTTTTCTTGAGATCTTCAAAAAAAACCACTGAGTCGATTTTACAACAACCAGTTTCCCAGGCTTCGTCTAGCCAGAGCTACATACACGCTAGCGACCTGAGCACAGAAATCCGTGGTTGGAGTCAGAAAATGTTGTAGTCATTTCCTACTCCACAAAATTCTGAAAAGTCATGAAGTTGTTCAATCAGTTCATGATGATGTTTTTCATACAAGACACACTTTAAGGTTTTAAGAATAGGCTAGCCGCTAAGCCCAGAGCACTTCCCATAGGCTACTGTTCCTGCCTGGAGGCTGGTAGCCTAAAAGCTAGACAGGACGAGCCAAAATGCCCTTCCCGGAGTAATTAGCAATTACAAGAACACCAAGAATGCTTGTATGGCACGCTTGGTATCCCAAGGAAATGCTTCTCTTGATCACCGATACGCTGAGGCAAACAAAGGCATTCAATTGGAAGCACTGGGGTAGTGTCTAGTGTCTTGTAATACGAATGTAGAACGTACTACAATTTGTAGTTTGTACTTTCAAAAGGTTTCAAATGTTAAATATGCTGGTGGGTTATTGTACAATTGGTTGTGGGTTAAGCTTGTGAGAAAAGTAGCTCAAAGTACTGTTCATCAATTGAATTTGAATTAAACAATTGGCTTTGGCAATTTCCTACAAGCTGCTGAAGCCTGGAGGCTGGATCCTTCTTGGCTGGTTTCATGTTGTAGTAGCTGCTACCCCAAAGTTGATGGTCTTTGTATTCTTCATTGAGCTACGATATAGATCTGTATCTTGGATAACTTGGGATAGAAGATACTTAATAGTCTATATCACGGTTATATCTTATATCCATCAACCTTGGGCTGTAGAACCCATTCTCGTCTTTATGTTGATGGTGATTTAAAGTTGTTCTGCTCCAAAGATTCACCATTATGAAGCTCGTAATGACCCCATAAACCTGCCTCTTTCTCCCGATGAAAGATCATTCAAGATTGCAGAACCAATGGAGAGCGAACCGTGTTGATGGTCTACACTAATTGGTTGATTCAAGGTCCTAAAAAAAGGTTTTCCAGCGTGAGTTTTGTATGTTATTTGTATACAGGTACCCGAAGGCCCTATGTTTTTTGTGAATGATTCTGATTTTCTGACGATCACCAGGCTGGAAACACCACCGTAAATCAAGTCCTTTCCAGAGCTACATGACGTTTCATCGTGTTACATGAACAACAACTACAACTACAGAGAACGAGAGGAAAACATCGTAAGAGCAGCACAGGAAAACCACCAACCAGCTACACACAGACGACCACTACTAGGCTGGCTCTATAGACTCACAAGTACAAAAGAAACACAGCAAAAGAAACACAACCCACCAGAGATTCCAGATTCCAATCCTCTCAGTCATCTTCATTGCTTTTTTCTTGCTCAAAAGCCTAAATGAAAAAAAACCAAGACACGAAGTCTGCGCGAACCGGTTCTCTTTTATCCGGGATGCACCGCTGACATAAGCCCGCAGGAAATGGCTGTGGTCCGGGGCACACACCGGAATAAAATTTATTTACAATTACATCATTTCAATACTCTTGCCATAGCGAAGAATCTTCAACAAGTTGAAAAAAAAACATGAAAACATCAACTTTCCTAAAACAGATGCTAAAACTTTTGAGATTATAAATACCACACCATTTCCCCCAGTTTTGTAAACTTGTAACTTGTAATTTGTTTTCCTATTAACTACTTACAATTATCAAACATTTCATTATGGGTTTTGATTGGAAATCAAGAACAAACACTGCAGGGCTAAGTGGTAGAGCCCTTAGAGTCTCAGTCACATTAACTGCCACATTAGGTTTCTCATTATTCGGTTATGATCAAGGTTTAATGTCTGGTTTAATTACTGGTCATGAATTTAACTATGAATTCCCAGCTACTAAAGGTAACTCTGTTAACCAAGGTGCTGTTACAGCTTGTTATGAAATTGGTTGTTTCTTTGGTGCTTTATTTGCCATGTTTAGAGGTGAAAGAATTGGTAGAAGACCATTAATCATCTTGGGTGCTTTTATTATTATCCTTGGTACTTTAATCTCAGTCACTGCTTATAGAGATGCTTGGGGTACTGGTCAATTTGTTGTTGGTAGAGTTATTACAGGTATTGGTAATGGTATGAATACCGCCACTATCCCAGTTTGGCAATCAGAAATGTCTAAACCAGAAAAAAGAGGTATGTTGGTCAACTTGGAAGGTTCAGTTGTTGCCATTGGTACTTTTGTCGCTTACTGGGTTGATTTTGGTATGTCTTATGTTAACAATTCTTCTCAATGGAGATTCCCAGTTGCATTCCAAATTTTCTTTGCCTTCTTTGTTATGATTGGTGCCTTACAATTGCCAGAATCTCCAAGATGGTTATTATCAAAAGGTAGAAGAGAAGAAGCTGTTTTCGTTCTTGCTGCTTTAAATGACGTTCCAATTGATGATGAAGGTGTTGATGAAGAAGCCACTGCTATTCAAGATGCTGTTGAAAAAGTTTCTAAAAAACAAATTAGTATGAAAGAAGTTTTCACTGGTGGTAAAACTCAACATTTTAGAAGAATGTTGATTGGTTCTTCAACTCAATTTTTCCAACAATTTACTGGTTGTAATGCTGCTATTTATTATTCAACTGTTTTATTTGAACAAACTATTGGTTTAACTGGTAAATTACCATTGATTTTAGGTGGTGTTTTTGCAACCATTTATGCTTTATCCACTATTCCATCATTCTTTTTAATTGAAAAATTGGGTAGAAGAAACTTGTTTTTGATTGGTGCTACTGGTCAAGGTTGTTCATTCATTATTACTTTTGGCTGTTTAGTTAAAGATACTACTCAAAATGCTAAAGGTGCTGCTGTTGGTTTATTCTTGTTTATTGTTTTCTTTGCATTCACTATTTTACCATTACCATGGGTTTATCCACCAGAAATCAATCCATTAAGAACAAGAACTGTTGCCTCAGCTATTTCAACATGTACCAATTGGTTAACAAATTTCGCTGTTGTTATGTTTACTCCAGTTTTCATTGCCAATGCTAGATGGGGTTGTTATTTATTCTTTGCTGTTATGAACTTCATTTTCGTTCCAATTATCTTCTTTTTCTACCCAGAAACTGCAGGTCGTTCATTAGAAGAAATGGATATCATGTTTGCTAAAGCTCATGTTGAAAAGAAACCAGTTTGGAGAGTTGCTCAAACTATGCCAAAGATGAATCATAGAGAAGTTGAAAGAGCTGCTGTTGAACTTGGATTATTTGATGAAATTGAATTCCAAAACGACGGTTTCGATGATAAAGCCTCTGCTTCAATTCCTGATGCTGAAAAAGAAGGTACTTCAGGTACTGATACCCCAGATTCTCAAGAAAATAACAACAACCACAGTGGGTTATTTGTTAAAAAAGGTGATGATAATGTTTAAATGACATTCATTACACACGGTTGTTGATTAATTTTTAATTGGGTTTCACGTTTTAGTTTAATTATTTTGTTTATTTAATTTGTAATACTTTAGATTATATATTAAAAGAATTGTAGCTTATTCACATTCCAAAGCTTCAAAGCCCTAAAAAGAATGTTGATTTTTATGTTGATCATGGTTTTCAATTTTTAAACAGTTTGTCCCTCGCATTAAAAATTTTCCTACAGCTGACGTTTTTCTTTTCAAAAAGGATGGTTGACTTCCCGTTTGGGAAATAACCTGCATCTCTGCATGAGTCAAGTTTGTTACTTCCCAATTGGGAAATAAGCGTTACCCGGAATTTAGTCTTAGCTCGGTTGAAATTTAGTAAAGAAATAAGATATACAAGATTATGGGGAATAAATGCCACAATTGAAAGGAATAAACATCAAAGAAAAGGGAGTCATATTGACTTTATAATCAACTGGATTGATCTTTCCCTAACTCATTCCCCTTCAATCAAGATGTCCCTTGAACAATATCAACAACTTGCAAAACAAGAACAAGATGAAATTCCAAAATCATTAATCCCCAAAGTGATTCATAATTTAAAATTACTGGGCCATTTCCTTTTCAATTCAAAACATACAGAATTAGAAACCCTATTAATCAATGATGAATCAACTTTCGCTTCAGATTTAACTCAGACTTATGGCTTTACTCAACATTATGAACAATATGGAGAAATATTTTGTTTGAAAATCCCACATCCATTACGTACCCAATTGAACAATAGTGCTATTTCCAAAGAAGTTGTTAATGAATTAGAATCTAAAATCAATGAAATCCCAGTGATTGTATTCATTCATGGTCTTGGTGGTAATTTACAACAATTTGATGAAGTTGTTAGGAAATTTGCAGGGTTAACTGATATCTTTGCAGTGGATTTACCTGGATCTGGGAAATCAAAAGCTAAACAAGGTTTAAAATTAACTCTTGAAAATTTCACAAATTTTGTTAAAGAGTCATTAGATACTAATGGGTTCATTGGAAGAGAGATCATTATTGTTGCTCATTCTTATGGGACTCAAGTTGCCCTTAAATTGGCAGAAATAAATGAAATCAATTTGAAAGGGTTGGTTTTATTAGCACCACCCAAGATTCCATTGAAAAGAACATGGAAGGAGAACTTCTTCTTAGGGTTATTTCTGAAAATTCCATGGCTTTTTGAATTTTTCAGAAAATTGGATAGGTTTAACAATATTCAATCATTATCAATGAAGAGATTATTTTCAAATCCTGAAACTCCAGAATTTCTAAGATTGAAACAGTTTAGATTCAATTTATTAACAAATTCAACCAATTTTTTAAACCATGCGAAAAGTTGGATACCACTTACTATTAGTGAAGTTATTGACGCATCTCAAACAATTTCAAACAATAATGGTTCAATTCTAATTGTGGATGGGTCAGATGATAAAGTTACACATGACGGTGGTGCATCATATCATGATTTGTTAGGTAACAATATTTCACAATATCAGATATTGGAGAATGCTGGTCATAATTTCATTTTAGAATCTTTTGAGACTTTAAATCCATTACTTGAAAAGTTCTTTGTATCTTTAGACTCAAGACTAGACAGTGATTATCCAAACAAATTGAGATCTGAGTTTTCAAAAAGATCAATAGCTTAGATGTGAGTGGACTGTGATTTATTATTCATTAGACAAAAGGATGCTTCATTTGGGTCCAAACTCTTGATTTGCAATTGTGGTGTCCCCGTTGATTAAAATTTCATTGCTTGTTGCAACATCACTAAAATGACAGTTTGACTACGAAACATTTGGAATACTAGGGGAATTATGATGATCAATATTTGGATAATGTTGAAAAAGAGAGCGAGAAAGCACTCTCAAAGCTTGTGGTAATCACCAGAGGAAAAGAAGAGAAAAAAACTGGTAAAAGAGACTCAATTCAAACTTGTGATGTTGTGAACTTGAACAAAAGTATTCCAAAAGATAATGAAGGGTTTGTCACACATCCTCAGGATGGTGTTTTCCGTTGTATTGTTTTTTGAAATGCAAAATGAGTATTCTGGTTGTTTACGAGAGAATTAGAAATCAGACAACATACATTATAATACTAGTCACTTGTCTACAACAAAGATGCTATCAGCGTTTAGAAATATATAAATTTAATGTATAAACTATCAACCTGTAGAAGAAGCTAGTAAAAATGACATTTCACTAAGCAAGTTCTCTTCTATTCATCACACTGGCATCAACTAAGAGGTACTCCCAATCAACAATCGAACCAATTTATAATGAATTGGAACCACCCATATTCAATATAGTCAGCCACTCCACTCACAAATCCATCACCTCTTTTATTTAGAGTTCTTTAGCCTACCAAGTTCTAGAAGATGATTAAGGGTCCCAGGCTGGCCCACCATGGTTTACTGAATATATTACTCATATATATAATGATGAGAACCACACACTACTATATTCTGTTCTTGGGGTTTAGAATCTGAAGAGGCTCCAGACTATGAGTGAACCCACCATGACTGAGTCAACACAAGTTGACTAGCAGAATGATTCAATTTCATGCTCTTTCTCTCTTGTTTTATCACTGTTTTGAAAGCTCGTTGATAACTTACATGGTTAGTTCCTAGACAATTGTAACTCAACCCTCATAGGATGGGTAGAGTAGTCCTTGTAGAAAACTTATTATGGTAGTTTTGACCAATTAGGAATTACAATCCATCTTTTTATATGGTTGAGAATTTTTATGATGAGTTAATAATTGACATATCCATGAGGACATTTAGCTTGTGATCTTTTAAGAAGAAGTGCTTAAATAGCCAATAGCCAAAAGAAGCAGTGGATCTTAAAGATTATCATCAATACAATATATAGGTTCTCAGCAGTTTGTAGAAGTTGAAAGATCAAAAATGGTTTACACTTTTCATTTTCTCGAACTTGTACATTATATTTCTTTAAACATCAGCTATCAGCCTTAACAACAACAGGAATCAACTGACCAGGGTAAAGAGGATGTTTCGGATGCCCAATAACTTTCAACAACTGTGCAATCAATCCCGAATGAGTAGTGACACTGACTATCTGTTCATCTTTTTCGAAAACGGTCTTTAACCAAGCAGTCGCTCTTTCCGCAACATGTTGTTTAGTTTCCTCCACATCAGGTTGCCATAATTCATCCTGTTCAGTGAATCCATTTTCAAAGACACATGTTGGGCAATAATGGGCAATCCAATCCTTGGTGTGACGTTTCTCTGGGGTTTGAATACCATATCTTTCTCTTAGGTCCTCATCAACAATTGGTATGATTCCATCATCGTTCTGTGACCATGTGATGTGATAAGTGTGTAGAGTTCTTCTCAATGGCGAGATATAGAATAAATCAGGGTATGGTGAATCATTCTTTAATTCCTTGGTCCAATATTCAGAAACTTGTTCAATTTGATCTTCACCCTTTGGTGTTAGGTCTGCATCAAAGAGGGTATAATTTTCAAATGTATCAAACCTTGAAATGTAGTCCCAGTCTGATCTTTTATCCAAGACGTTATGCCAGCCTTCACCATGGCGTGCGAGGAATATTAATTTATATTTTGATGAGTTTAATTGGGTTAGGAAACTTGACCATGAATATTCAGATTTTAAACCAAAATTGGATAATTCAGTTGTTATTGATGAACTATCATCGTATTGAGTGAAGTAGTCTAATGCTTGAAAGTTCTGAGCTGCAAAGAGGACTGTTGAATATCTGAATAATTTTGGGATCCACATGATTTCTGGTTAGTGGTTGATTTATGATAGCAACACCAATAGAAGGAGACTTGATGGTACTTATACACCACGCTGACCAAATATCTTTACACAATACACAGCTCAACTCTGCTCTCATTGCAATATTGCAATGTATACCTCATTCCAGTGTTCAAGAAACACTACAGCTGTCAAACTTCTAATTCATAACCAACTTCAGCGGAGTCAATCCATTCCCCAAATTTGACTTTTCAATTCTGAAAGACTCAACTAATTCTTGATCAGATAGGACAACTCAATTCAAAGACTCTACTTTCATTAAATTGCTGTAAGTGACCTCTCTGTTTTGAAATGAAAAGTTTTTAGAAGAACCCAAAACAAGTTCGCGAAGTATCAAATAGTATAGAGACGGTTCAACCTTTTAAACACATTTCATCAAGAACGTGGAGTGTTCAGAAGTATTGAAGCTGAGCACATGGTTTCCAGGAAAACTTTGAATTGTTGTGAATGGTGGTGTTTTTGTTAATTCACCGAGCAAATAAGCTGCTGTACAGGATTAAAAAATTGGTAAAAATGTGGCAGGATACATGATTGATTGATAGGCTAGGAACAATGTTCAGGAAGTCAGATTTTGTAATACAATACAGTGTCACAAAGAGTATGATGTAGTTTTAATATCTATACCCACTTCAGCTCTTTTTAGTATATATTCTTGATCCTTCACCGTTGATCAATCAACTAATTAGTTGATCCAATTTTGTCTCAAACTACATAAAATGACTTCACAACACAAGATACCATATCATATTAAAACTAAACCTTTTAAAACCAGGACAGAATACCCATCATATACGTCATAATACCAAATGAAGCAACACAGGGATAACCATGATGGGATCAGCCTAATAATACAGAAAAATTCATTCAAAACTTTTTCTTGAAAACACAAAGTGACCACATGATGGTAAAGAATTGAAAACCAAAAGCTATGTTTATCATTGATCAAAACCAGAAATAAAACCCACAATATTATTAACCAACTCCTTGAGTTTCTTTGATAAACAATCCACTCATTATTAAATATTATATCACCTTGAAAACCATAAACTCATAAAACATCAAAACCCAAAACCCACTTATAAGGGCATAACTTAATCATATTTTGACAAAAGATGATAGACTAATGACACCGATTGCATTATCCTCTTTCTTGAAATGGGATCTTAGAGGGAGTATGAAAGGAGCAGTGAAGCCAATGGAGATGTATGAAAGCATCAAAAGAGAGTGTATTCTCTTACTGGAGGAGACTGGAGATTTGTGCATGTTGTATCTAAAGTTTGAAGAGGCTATTCTTGAGGCGAGCATTGTGTTGAAGCGAGTGTGATTACTTTACAGAGAAAAAAGATGTTCTACAAGTCTCGAGGATTGGAGATGGTTTATATATGTCCATGTTCCATATTCCCTATGCCATTTCAAACGTTTGTGGATCCCAAAAAAAAAATCGTAAGATCAAAATTTGGCTGTTGGGTGCTTAGTGGCACGGTGTCCAGTGGCAGCTGAGATAAGCTGATTGAAATTCGGGTGCAGAAGGGTTTTTATTCCCTTTCAAGGCTCAGTTCAACGATAACAGGACAGCATGGATACACAGATATCACCATATAGCACTCACATAACCACCATTCTAACCCCATATTCACAATCACAGACCTCACTTCCACCATACCACCCTTTCAAACCATCATCGTACCATACTCCCTTCCTTATCAAATAGCCACAGTGTGATATGCCTCAACAAGGAAAACTAAACGACTTGAACGAACAATTCGCGGCTAAAACGTGACACGCACGTGACAAACGCCTTTTCGTGTTGTGATGGACGCGTACCCTCACGCGTGTCCTCTGTCTTTTGTCCTGTAAACAAGAGCGAAAAAGTAAACATAAACACCCCGATTTCTTGACACAATCTGAATTCGTTCAAATGTAAACAATAAACAACCTGGAAATGGTATACACGAAACACGAATAGAGGAAATATGGAATAGAGATACACGTTACACGTCGTTCATGGGACACGAAAAATGCACGGTTACAAATGTTTTGTAAACAAACATGGCACACAAAGCAAACTTGATAGATGTTGCAGTTTTAAACACCCAGTTTTGAACTATTATAGTATAGCCAAGTTACAAGGCTCAAGTTGACATACTACAAATCGATATGGATTCTGGCGAGAATCAAATTAATTGATTCGTATAGAATTGTGTACCAAATCTTGAAGCAATTGAGTTTTGATAGACAGACGAAGTACATGAAGTGAAAGCAAAGAAAAAACTAATTACACCCCAGATTTGTGGAGTACCAAATTTACTATTACTCGTACATTTCTATATGAAGAGAAAAAGATGAGCTGTTCAAATCTATACGATGATATGAAACTTAAAAAGAGATCAGTTCAAGTTTGTAAATATGGAATGGTTAAATCGTTTGATGTTACAATTCTAGTGAACAAGAACGGCTAAACATTTTAGAATTCAACCATTTGACGACCCAAGTACCTACAATAAACGTCTTTTCAACACCATTAATGTTTGTTATCCCTAACTATCAATCTCATGATACTTGAACATTGTTCCAATCTCTAAACTATCCAAAGAGTCCACATGGAAAACATATTTAATAATTGAATTCAAATTTGCAAGAACCCATTGGGCATTTTCCCCATTGAAAAGAGTATAAGCTTGCAATAAATCAACCATTATTTGTGCTCTGTATCCACATTTATCCATCCCATAAATAATGAATTGAAGAATTTTAAACCTATCATTACATCTGAACGTGAAATCACCCATTGTTGTACATTCATTTGAACTTTGATCCCTTTCCTTATAAATTTTAGACAATGATACATGAATTTCATACCTTCTTTTTTCAATAATCCAAACAGGTGGTTGCCCTTTGAAACCTAAGCACCATTCTTCCCAAATATCTTGGAAAAGTTCACCAATCTTCAAATCTTCATATTTAGCTGCAACATAACCTTTTAAATCTTCATCTATTGAGATACTTTCCTCAGTATCTAATTTAATATCTCTTTTATAAAGTGCACCTATTGAAGGATGATAAATTCTTGATCGATCTAAAAGTTTTTCAACATTGATACCTATATTTTTGAAAATTTCATCAATAATTCCAGGGAAAAAATCTTTACTTTTGAAAGTTTTAGCACCACCTTCAAAAAATTGAATAACTTCACCAGTTGAAGTTTGATAAACCGATTTATTGAACGAAGTCTTGAACAAACTAAAGACTCTTAGCACCAAACGAAGATCAACCATTTTCCTCTCTTTAAAATATTCTTCATCAGCACCCAACTCATAACTAATTTGTCTTCTAATATTCATGAGATAAAAATGACAAATATCATCATTAACATCATTATCATAGTTAAAATCATAAAAAAACTTCCATGGTGGATCAACCACTAATTTTTCATTTGGCGGATAAACTGGTGAATTTGGAATACTTTTAGTTCCTCTTGGAGGTAATTCCAACTCTGGCTTGGAGTCATTCACAACAATCCCATCACTATATGATTTAACAGATTGATCAAGTGGTATATATTGAATTGGAGGTGAATCAACTTGCTGAGGTGTCTTGACACCTTCAGGGGAATTGACCAGATTTTTAGTATTATCATCAGTTAAGCCCGGCTCTTCATCTTCTGAGTCACTAAGCACCAAATTGGATAAATCTAGTGGTTCAAATTCAATTTGGTCAAGATGAAACACTTTAAGTTTTTGAAGGTCAAATACATCTTTATCCTCAAGTTGTTTTAACAACTTTTTGTAACCCCAATTAGGATCATAATGGAACCCACTAACGCTTAAAGGATCTGGTGTTGCTGTCAAAAGCATTTCAGTAGCTGATTCGACTCGTGTTGAAGATTGATTTCAAGATCTTTGGTGATGGTTTTCACAATTTTTGTTGTCATAGGTTTTTGAAATGTCTTTCCAATTCCAACCACAAAACTGAAATGTGTTTAAACCACAGCAACGAGAACACCAATAGCGATTCAGTTGAAAGACATAAGCATAGTTCATTTGAACCTGATTGATAAGACCTCCAACTCATCACCTCAACAATACCTTCATTCAACTCTCAAATACTAAATTGTAGCACTCCACAACTCTAGAATAACAGGATTTATAGCGCTTTTTTCATAAATGATCAAAATTGTAGCCTAACCACCATCACAGCCAATGATCCATCAACCGCCTCATTCAAAACACTTTCTCTGTTTTGTTGTTGTTGTTTTAAATTGTGCCAGGGGCACTTCCCGTAAGCCATTTTTTGGGCGTTCTCTAAAAAATAGATTTGGGTGCTACAAAATGGCAGTTTTGGCAGAAAATCGTGTCAGTATCCCGCCAAAAGCTGGATGGCCAGGGCACAAGCCAATAATTTTAGAAGGATGCTATTTTCCTACAAAATAGAGAATCGACCAATAACACCAAATATATATAGCGAATGTGTATTAAAACCATAGGACTATTGATCAGCATGGCCTAATACAGTATTATCGACTCTTACTGGTACTTTTTAAGAGTGTTTATTGTTGTTTTTATGTGTCGATGCTATTTTCATTCTTGCTCAGTCTATTTTTTTGGAAGGGCGAAATAGAAGCCATTTTGCAAAATAGATCCGAAGCTGAGTCTATTTTTTTTTTCGCCATACAAAAATAGCAGCCGCTGCCATTTTTTCGGTCAGGGCACGAGTTTTTCACCATAGTTAACAAATTTTAGATATAGACGCGAAAAATGGACTAGAAAAAAGCTTACTCCCCAAACTTCACCAAAAAACCATTTTTCGAATGAACGAAAACATCCCAAAAGGGAAATTACCGGAAATAGGAAATACCAAAACAAGCTCAAAGAAAAAAAACAAAACGTAATTAAACAACTTGTTCATCATTATAACTAAAGCTCAAACTTATACAAAAACCCATACAAAATGGTTTTACCAGACTCATTTGATATCAATCTCAAGCCTTCAAACAAATCTATGGTCCAAGGATGTCCCGGTGTACCCAAAACCTATGTAAGTATTATGTAATTATATCAGAGAATAATCACTAATGTCTTTTAATAGCCCGTTTTAGTTGGAACGTTAGAAATAAGATCAGGAACTGGATTACCTGTCCCTTTAGAATCTATTGAACTGAGGTTTGTGACAGTAGATACTCTAAAGAACAAACCACATCGTGAAATCCCAGTATCACTAAGAAAAGTCAATTATGAAACTAAATACCCCATTAATGATCGTGTGATTTCAGTTGATATCCCATTCACCATTGGTATCAAGAATGATATTGGCCCCACTGCTGAAAGTGCAAAGTTTGGCTCCACTACTCATAAATTAGAAGCTACGGCAATTTCAACAGGTACTAAAAATAACGTTAAAACTTTTGAATTCCCAGTTGTGATCACCACATATGACACATTACCACTTTACAGACAATTTAACGAACCAATTTCAAGAGTTGTCGATTCAAAAGATACCCATGTCATGGTTGAGTATTCTTTACCATCTTCAGCTATTGGACCTGGTGAGGATTTAGTGATTAATACCAAAATTTCAACAAATCCAACAAGTAAAAAACTTGCTGATAGAGTGAAATTGAAAAAAATAACAATGGAAATTGTGGAAATTTTTGATTGTCGATGTGATAGATCTTTCATTAAAGAAGCTTTGATAGCTCAAAAATCTCAAGATTATGATGGTCTTTATCTTGGTGTTAAAGGATTTTCAAATCAATTCAGTATAACGTTCAACCCTAATAGAAACAACAAATATTCATTATTTTTAAAACATCAAGATCCTAAACTATTAACCAAAGTTCAACAAACCCATCCAACGAATGATCTAAAACCACTAATAATTGAACGTCAACAGAATCCAATCCCATTAACTCATCATCAACCATTAACTAAAAGATCAAATTATTTTAGCACTTATTATGAACTTCGCGTTAAGTGCAAATTTTCTCATGCTAAAGATGTGGAGATCCAACAACCAATCACTATAGCACCTTTTGATCGTGTTAAATCTATACATTTATTGAAATGGATCTTGAAAGAATCTGAAATGGCTAGTGAATTCTTGAGAAAGATTGAAAAAGAATTAGGCAAGATATCTTATGATAATAATTTTGATACATTGGTTTATCCTCAGAGAAAGATGTCCAAAATGAGATCTAAAGACGATCGTGAAAGATTTCAATAAGGGATTGAATAGCTTGAAGGAGTGATTTATGATAAAACCAATTTTATTTAATGATATTTACGTATTTCCAACTGAAATATATGACTAATGACTTATTATTGATGTAGTTAAATATTGGCTTATATATGGTCAGCAGCAGGGCTTCAAACCTCTTTATCAGGAATGAAAATGATGAAGATTGAAATTACATCAACTAAAACCCAAATCACCAAACCAAATCCCCTAAAGCCATGTCAATCCCAGCTTATGCCCCTACAGCCACCCAGAAAAACCCTTCATACAACAAAATCAGAAACTCATCGATTAATCTCGACCAAGAAGTCTCCCTATTCAACACAGTACAACAACGTGAAGTTTACGAATCATTAGCAGAACTATACTCAATAATAACAGTACTCGACTTTATAGAGAAGTCATACGTTAAAGATACACTGAACAAAGATGGTCAAGACCAATATACACCCACAGTGCTAAGGCTATTAGCACAATATAACACCATTTTGAAAAATCCAGAAGTCAACAAAGAATTTGGTTCACTTGATACATTCAAAAAAAATTATAATCTGAATTGTCCTTCAGCAACTTCAAGAATCGAAATTGGCGTCCCTGCCACAGTGGAGCATGCCATAAACGTTCCAAGCTCAAGTGGACTAAGTGGTGGTGGAGGACCAGCGAGTAATGGATCAGGTGGTGCTTCAGCTAGAGCTGTTGCTGAAGCTACAGGTAATTTCATCACTTGTATGGATGCTTTGAAATTGAATTATAAGGCAAAAGATCAATTACATCCTTTATTATCGGATTTGATGACATCTGTTAATAAAGTTAGTTCGAATAAAGAGTTTGATGGTAGAGGGAAATTAGTGGAATGGCTGATAAAGATTAATAAGATGAATATTAATGAGGAGTTATCAGAGGAAGATACAAGACAATTGTTATTTGATCTTGATAATGCTTACAAAGGGTTTTATACAATGTTAGAATGATTGAATTTTCGTATACAGATTAAATAATTGAATCAATTTCTCTAGCAAAGTTTAATGTATTCTTCACCAATTTCTCACTATTGTTTAATTGTGAATCTTCTTCATCTTGAGTGAATCCAAATTTATCCTCTTTAGCACTTAGGTTGAATAGTAATTCACCGTTTGAATATTCCCAATTTTGTTCCTTGGCAAATGCTTCAACTTCTTTTTCACTGTTTAAAAATAATAAATATTTGGCATTTGAAAATGGTAATTTTTTATAAGTCTTCTCTATTGATCTTGATATTTCAAATCTAATTGCTTGTAATAATGTATCATTGAAAATGTTGAATTCTTTTAATTTAATTTTTTCCTCAGAATTCTTACTAGATATTAATTCCCAAGCTTTATCATAATAACCTTCTAATAACCAATTCTCAATCTTGATTGGATAACTCAAATACAAATCATTCTCAATATTTTTCAGATGATTACCCAAAAATTCCAATTCAGTGTGAAATTTCACAACGTCACCCTTTGATAATAATAACAACAAATATAAACTTATTAATTTACTCTTGTTGACTGATTTAGATAATTGTTCATTACTAACTGTATTGAAATAGAAAACTTTCAATTGTTGTAGATAGTTTTCAAATCTATCAAAATCTTGTGAATTGATGGAAGATAATGCACCAATTTCTAATATGGATCTTGATATAACTAAATCTTCAACATAATGTGGATCTTTATTTATTTTTTGATAATTTGGAATCAACAGATCATTTTGAATTAAAAGTATCTTGATTGGTGATAATAACTCTTCTGTTTTAGAGTATTGCTTAGCTTCAAACGCTGATTTCAATTGCTTTGTGAGATCTTCTAAAGAAGGCATGATTATGATTGTATTTGACCTTGAAATGGGTTTAAAACCGTTGGTTAAATTGATTCACTTGCCACCAAAAACAAAAACCATCGAGATTTTGAGAGGGAAAATCCGAGGGCAACAATGAGTCACGTGAAAAGAAGTCGGAAATATAAACTAACATCAAAAAAACAATTTGATTTGTTTTAGTTTTAGTTTTAGTTTACGTCAAAGAGATTAAAGAAGACAGTAAAGTTGATTTATGGTTTGCGGAGCTGGAAATTTGGTGTTGAATGTTGAATATATTAAATTGTCATGATTCGATAACTCAATGACTGCCTTTTAAAATTATTTGAAGGCGTTGGTCTACATTAGGATCAAAAGTTTTAAACATGCTTTATTGCTATTTGAGCGATAAATAAGTTAGTGTCCATTTAAAATTAATCATAAGTTATAATGTCTGGTTTGTGTTTTGCTGCCTTCTTGGATCAGGCTGTGGCTAAATCAATCAATTGGCTAAATAACCATTTAGGAACACTGGTTGCTTCATTATCAGATGAGGATTCATTGAAAGGCTGCTTATAAACTTGGAACACATTTGCTGCTTCTAATCGAGCGACTGTTTCATCAAAACTGTACTCATAGTTATCAAAGATATAAACTGGGTTGGAGTCACTATCATCAACTGGGGTAATTATAACATCATCGTTTGAAGTTTCAGCCTCGTTATCTCTTTTAACAGCATGTTTATCATTGACATCTGGACAAGACTTGATTGGGAAACTATGAGTAGCAACATGGCAGTTATCATAAGCATGACCAGTTAGGACTTTACCACCAGTGTGGATGTTGTAACATTGATTTAATTTTGGATTTTTATAACCATTTTCATTACCAGTACATTTTGACTTAGCCCAAAATGAGATATAAGTTGTTGGAGAAAATGGTAACTTGTCAACAAACTTAAATGAATGTCTGTTTTTCAAGTTGGTACATCCTTTAAATGAAACAATTGCACCACCAGTACCATCACATTTGTTTCCAGTGAAGGCAATGAAATTGGCATTTGCGATTGCAGTTAATGTTAAAATTATGGTGATTAAGAATTGTTGTGGAATCATGTTGAGCTATGATTTGGATTGTTTCTTCTATAGTCGAAAAGATGAAAGATATCCAGGATACAATGGAAAACTGCTTTAATTTATACCCATATCCTCTTTCAATCCTTGATACATTTTCATACCCTAAAGCAGTTACACCGGCTAGAAACCAAAGGGTCTTCAATCAATTGAAGAAGCTCCACATGACTTAATTATAGTCAGGGGATCAAGTTTCACAACGGGATTATAATAAATAAAGAGTATAGAGTCACGCCATAGCGATGATGTGTATACCCGATGTTGATGAGTGTTTGCAGTAATGAGAAAAGAGGTGTCTATGATTAAGCCCGATCAATGACGATGCTTCTTAAACTTGAGGTAATGTATACAACAGTGATTATTTGAAGGCTTAAGAGGGTTTGGCTTACAGTCTTGTGACTCTTGAGTCTTGTCGGCTTGTCAGATCCAAATCGATGGGCTGTTAATTTACATCATAAAAATTACCAAGCTTTCATTGTCTATTTTGAGCTTTTGGTCTTTAAGATTTTTTGCCGTGAATCATGATCTAAATTCGTATATGTTACTCCAGAGCCCATAAAAATCCGTTGCAGCTTCAATAGCCAATCTCACCAGGAAATTAGTCAAAACAATAGGCCAGCCTAATGCAACATGGGTAAAATAAAAGAAGAAACATGCCAGATGTGGCATGGAAGGCTCAACTACACAAATCTTCAGAAACATACTGAAAACCGAGAAATGCATTCATTATTTATCTTCATTAATGAACAATTGTTAAAATTTCTCTTCCAACGCCTTTTGGTTTAGCTCTGCATTCTTAGACTGTTCAGAAACAACTTTTGGCTTTTTAAACAATCTCAATGCCAAACTACTCAACACAACACTAATTGACGAAGCAGCCATAGCTGCACTCGCCCAAACCGGTGATAGCCTTGAATTCTTGTAGGGATAAATAACACCTGCTGCTATAGGGATACCAATACAATTATAAACTATAGCCCAAACAAAATTGAAACGAACTCTGTTGAACACTGTTTTTGACAATTTCAGCAACGTTAGCAAAGTAATCAATGGATGTTTTGGTGCCAACAAGACAAAATCAGATGAAGTTAATGCAAGATCAGAACCTGAGGCTAAAGCAATACCAACATCAGCAGTAGACAAAGCAGGAGCATCATTAATACCATCACCAACCATTGCAACAATTGGTTCTTTCTTATTATCATAATTTGTTCTCTTGATCCATTTAATCTTTTCAGCTTTCTCTTCTGGTAAAACTTCTGCAACAACATTATCAATACCTAGTTCTTTTGCAATTGCATTTGCTGTGATTGAATTATCACCTGAAATCATCCATGTTGTAATTCCTTCATTTTTCAGTAATTTTATAACATTTTTAGCTTCTGGACGTATCTCGTCTCTTGCAGCCATCAATAAAACTGGGATGAAATTATCAGTTTTGAAGAATTCAAAACATTGTAGACCAACAATAACAACACTTTTACCTTGGATTTTCCATTCATTCAATAAACGTTTTTGTTGAGAAGTGAACTGTGCTTTACTTTCAGTCATTAATGATTCATTACCAAGCAAGACTTTTGATGGCTTGAATTTATTCCAATTTTTAGCATCTGAATCATCTTGATCAATTATTATATCACCTTTCAAACCTTTCCCAGGGATCTCTTCAACTTCAGGGACTTTAACTCTACCTAATTTAACATTTTGATCAATAGAAACTTCTTCAATAAATGCCTTAACAGCAATCGCCAATGGATGACTTGATGTGATTTCTAAATCTTTAGCAACTTGTAGGGCAAATTGTTTAATAACTTTATCTTGATAAATAGCATAATTGGTAACCTTAGGTTCACCACCCATTGTTAAAGTACCAGTTTTATCAAAGCAAACAACATTAACTCTTGAACCTTCCTGAAATGCAGAACCACCACCTCTTGCTAATATACCATTTTTGGCAGCAAGACCAGCACCAACAAATAAAGCAGTTGGAGCAGCTAACCCAATACCACAAGGACATGCGATAACAAACACGGAAATAGCAAATTCTAATGACCAAATAGCCCAACCGCCAATATCGATATCTAGATAACTATCAGGTAGAGCTCCACTATAACCCAATGATAGCCAAACAATCCAAGTAATAATAGCCAGTAAAGTAATTAAAGGAACAAAATAACCAGTTAAAACATCTGCAGCCCTTTCAATCGGTGCTCTACGCATTTGTCCATCACGCACAGTGTTAACAATATGATCTAATAATGAAGTACCATCTAATGCAGATAATTTAGCAATTATTGACTGTGGACCTTTGTTCACAGTACCAGCAAATATCTGTTCACCAACAGTATGTTCCACAGGGATTGATTCACCTGTTAATGCACTTTCATCAAAATCCGTCTTCCCCTGAACGATGATACAATCCACTGGAGGTGATTCACCTGGAACTATTCTTATGAAATCACCCACTTCTAATAATTTCAAATCAGTTTTAACATCATCACCATATTCATTTTCTCCTAATTTTGCTAATAATGTAGCTGAACTTGGTTTCAAACTTCCCAGATTTGTAATTGCTTCTGCAGTTTTACTTTTGGAAAAAGCTTCTAATAATCTTCCAATCAATAAGAAAAAAGTCAAAAACACAACTGAATCAAAATATGTAGTGGTGAACGCATGTCCCATTTTCTGAGAATGTGCAGCTAACCCTAGCAATGCTATACTAGCAAAATATGCAACTGAAGTACCTAATGACATTAATAAGTTCATACTTCCGAATCTAAATAATCTTCTTTTCCAAGGAACGTGTTTCTTCCATAAAGTTCTTATTTCTTTTATAGCTTTGATATGGAAAATATCAGCAGCGAAGAAGTAAACAGGCGTTGATAAAAAAAACAAGATCCAAGTCATTCTTGAAACATTACCAGTCCATAATGCTTCATCTAACCATTGTCTAAACCCATTACTCTTCTTCAAGAATGACATACCAACAATTCCAAATACAAATGTCGGAATAGCTAAAACTGTAGTTATCGCTAATCTATAAGCAATCTTTAGAGTTTCTAATCTTGCAATCCGACGCAAATGTTCATCAAGACTAACAGCTTCTATGATTTCCACTTCAAATTTACCAGCATCTTTAATTTCTTGCAAGACTGACCTTATTGTGAGATTAGGAGGTGATGGAATATAAGTGAATTTGACATATGGATGGTCTAATGTGATTGGATCATCAATAACAATCGCATTACCATGACTATTCAAGATTTCATTAATTTCTTCAGGACAATGCTCACAAAACATACCAGAGACTTTCAAATTGACAGTTCTACTTTGTTTTTTTGTTGTTGCATGATTAACTTTTTTAATTTCCACCAATTCAAAATCAAATCCACAATTTTCAATAGCATCTTTCAATTCATTTAATTTTGATTCTTCATCGGTATCCAAGATGAAAATACCAGATTTGGAAACAATAGAAATTGCAGATTCCACAACAAACGACAAATTAGAAACAGCATTAGTAATAGAACTTGCACAAGCAGCACAACTTATACCACCAATAGCAGCATTAACTCTATATTTTGTTTCCCTTTCCACTGGTAATAGCTCGACTAATGTAGCTGAATATCCAGATTCCCTGACATTCGCAATAATGTTATTAGCAATTTGTTTATTTGGTATGATGGCAATAGCAGTGTTTGAAACAGGATCAACAGAGAATTTAGCTTCATCATCTTCATTATTTTGAGTTTTAACTAATGATTCACTAAATGCCTGTGAAACGGTTTGTGCACATGCAGAGCAAGTCATACCACCAATGGTGAAGACAGCTCTATATTCTAATGGGCTCATAGTGACGACTTTTGTTAATTCTGAATCAGCATCTGAAGTTGTTTTCTTTTCATCACGACATTTTGTACAATGTTCCAAGTGTTTCCTCTCCACTGTATGACACAGCCAGGGAATATACTTGGATAATAACTTCTGATGGGTCTTGTACTTTGTATGGAGATATTGAGTTTCTTGAACATCATGTAGTGAATAATCCTTGATGATGAACCCCAAACCTTCCAGTTTTGCCAAAACAATTTTCTGAAGTTGTGAGTTGATTGAACCTTTAGCAGCTAAGATGTTTAGTTCAGCATCATCTATGATTCTAACTATGGCGAATGGGTTGTCACCAGGAGCGTTGAGCTCTGGAACATGGTCAGAGATCTGGAAAATATCTGATAAGGACGTGATGATTGACTGTCTGCAGTCTTCACAATGGATGTTTGACACGGTGACATTGAAGACTTCCATTTCTTTCTTATGATCGTAATGCTTTTATCGAAATCCACAGCAGCAGTCCATGAGGCTGAAATCGTCTTCTTTTATACTTTTTTCAATGTTTTCAGCACAAAAGACGCAAAGATTTTTCTGACAGCATTAATACCGCTTGAAATGGTTTGCGCACTCCATCAACATGTAAGAGTTGAATGGCCCATTGATTATATCATCAATGGCACCAGAACAAGTACGACAACACGTCGTAACGTTTATACCACAGGTACGGATTGATCATGAAAACTTTTCCTTTTATATATTTTATAGAAAGGGGGGATACATTAAAAGTACTTGTACTTACATTAGTGTTCGTTAATTCGACATTGATAGATGCAATGCATCCATCGTCTCTAATGTCTTGCGTATTCTTTACCTATTGTCGGTTCACCAGAGATCATCTCGTTCCATTGTTACTATAATTACTTGTTCACTGTTATAACGTCTTCCACTGGAGATATTCCAACATTGGTTTAAGAAAAGACAATGTCATCTCTGGAACCATTCACTAATCAGGAGGTTCCTACTCGGGTATGTTCTAGTTGTCGATTACTTAAGCTCATTATAAAAATCCCAAAATAATTACACAACACCTTTTTTTTTCGCGAAATCAAGATCCAGCAATTACTTTACTGAGGATAATTTACATTATACAACAAAATCAACAAAACTAACATACATTTTCTTCCAGATAGATAGTGTGACAATCCATTTTGAGATATGTCATAAAAAATAAGGGCTAAAACAATAAAACTTCAAGTGTCTAAAATATTAAAATTTATGGAAATACATAAAGACTATGTCGTGGCTTCCTAACGTAAGAAACCTTTTTTAGCCTTTGGAGCTGGAGCTGGAGCTGGTTCATATGCATTCAGACGTGCGTTTTCTAATTGTTTTTTCTTTTCTTCTAATGACTTGATTTGTTTCAAAAGTTTTTCTTTAACTTCTTTATGTCTTGAAAATAATTCAGCTTCAGATTTTTGTAATTTCTTTTCTTTTTCACTAACTTTTTGTTGGAATATTTGCTTCATTTCAGCTTCTAATTTGGCCAATTTAGCTTCATGTAATGCTTTCTCTTCTTGTTGTTTAATAGATGGATCAAATTCTCTGAATACACTATGATCTTGTGGAATACCTAATTTCTCTAATTTTTCACTTCTATAAGCTTCATATAAAACATTTGCTGTCTTTTCTCTCAATTCTTCCAAAAAGTTTCTAATCAAAAGTTGACGTAATCTAACAAAATCATTATGGTCTTCATTATCAACTTCAATAACACCCCATGGATATTGACGACCTCTAACAGTTCTACCATCAGCAGTTTGGATTTCTGTTGTGGAACCAACAATTGCAAATGGAACTTTTGATAAAATTTCCTTTGTGGCTAAAATAGTTTCTTCATCATCATTTTCATAAATTTTTGGTTCAAAGATTTCAATACCTTGAGTTTTAATATCATCCAAGACTCTTTGTTTGAATTCTAAAATTTCTTCTTCAGTTAAAGTGTCTGATTTGGCAACAACTGGTATGACGTTAACTTTCTTGTGTACTTGTTTTAAAAATTCAATATCTAAAGGTTTTAATGAATGTCCAGTTGGTTCAATGAAATACAAACAAGCATGGATTCTTGTATCAGCAACTGTTGTTCTATTTATCTTGTTTTCAAATTCCAAATAAGAATCGAATCTTGAATTAATTTCATCAACAATTGGTTGCCATGAATCAGTGTTATTAACTTGATCACCAAAACCTGGAGTATCTATCACTGTCAAGTTCAATTTAACACCATTTTCTTCAATCTCTGAACTAATTGTATCAATGGAAACACCTGTTGGTCTCTCCACAGCTGGATCTCTTGGTTCTTTTGGTTGATATAATTCTTTATTAAACAATGTATTGATTAAAGTTGATTTACCCAAACCAGATTCACCAACACTTAAAAGATTCAAATTGAAGCCTCTTCTAATAGATTTTCTATGCCATTGCTTTGGTAAATTTGCAAAACCAACATAACCATTCAATTTTCTTCTAATGATTTTGATTTCAGGAGTTGTGGTGACAGTTGGACCATTTGATTTTAAATTTGGAGCTTCATCAGTTGGAGGCTCTAGACCACCAGCACCAGCAGAGCCATTACCATTGGATTCAGCAGAGGTAGTGTGAGGTTCAGATGGGATTTGAACGTTTGTGGCAGATTCACTTTCTTTGATAGGAGCTTCATCCACAGCGTCAGCGTGTGCCGGATTATGAGTGTTGGTGGATTCGACCATGCTGTTTGTCTTTGGGGTGACACTATCGATCATTGAAGACATCTTTCAGTTCAATTGTACTCTTCTTGCTTACGGTGAAATCTGAATTGCTTCTTGTTCTGAATTCTTTTTAAAGAAATCAACAAATTCGAAATGAAAATACGCGTTTGAAACACAAAATCGTTAAAAATCTCGATCTGGCCACAGCCGGGTTACGTGTTTCGCGAAAATTATTTTGATATAAGCAGAAACGCGTGAAAATAAAATATTGAACTGTTCTTTGGGGATCTTTCACTGAATTATAGAGATTACTGGAGCATAATGGCTGAATACTCCGAGGAAGTCTCCAAGCTATTGGAATCAGGTGCTAAATCCTATGCGGCTAAGGAGTACGAGGAAGCCGTCAATCATTATGGTGAAGCGTGTCAGGTATATTCAAGTGACAATGAAGGTAAAGAATCCCCAGAATTGCTGTTTCTTTATGGGAAGGCCTTGTTCCAAGTAGCTGTTTCCAAAAATGGTATCTTTGGTGGTAATCCAGATGAAGCTGCTGCATTGGCTAGTAATAAAGAGGAAAAAACCGAGGATGCTTCAAATAGGATGTTTCAATTTAGTGAAGAAGTTCCTTTAGCTGAAGAGGAGGATGATGATGAAGAAGAAGAGAACCAAAAGGAAATAGAGGCAAAACAACAGGAAGAGTCTGCCAATGATGATGATAAAGAGGAAGATAAAGATGAAGAAGAAAAGGAAGAAGAACAATCAGATTTTGAAATAGCATGGGAAATTTTGGATCTTGCACGTTCTTTATATGAACAATCATTACCAGAAACCCCACTAGATAAAATACCAGGAGATGCTGAAAATTCTAAAGATCCAATAGTGGTTACTAAAATCAAATTATCAGATATTCATGACTTATTAGGTGAAATTTCATTAGAGACTGAAAATTTCAAACAAGCATCTGAAGATTTCCAATCATTATTAAAGATCAGAGAAGAATTGTTCCCATTTGAATCAAATTTAATAAGTGAAGCACATTACAAATTATCATTAGCTCTAGAATTCAATTTTGCAGATGAAGAATCAAAAAAGAAAGCAATCGAACATTTGAAAAAAGCTATTGAAAGTATTAAATTAAAACAAAAAGATCAAAAAGATGAAGATAAAGATATTGATTTGATCAAAGAACTAGATTCGAGATTAGAAGATTTACAAAAAGATCCAAATCAAGCTTTTGATGAACAAAAAAATGATATAATCAAAGGGATCTTGGGAGAAGTTACATCTAGCGATAAGCAAACTCCAAGACCAAGTACAAGTGCACAACCTGTTAATGATTTAACCTCAATTGTCAAAAAGAGAAAAGCTAAACAACCTAATGACTCTGCAAAAAAAACCAAGCAATAAAACAATGTAGTGTTTTTACTAATACAACTTTTTGCTTTTTGGGACTGACATGATTTTAACATCATCATTACCGATATGTAGCCTAACAGTATCGAAACCATATTCTTCTTTCAAATCAAATGGGAGATCATCGCCATGATGAAATCCTTCATCATAATCATCTATTTCATCGTAATCATCATCAAAATCATCATTTTCCTCAGCTTCTTCCATTCTTTCAATGACTTTTTTAATCTCTCGATCTTTTGTTTTGTACAATGGCCTATAAACATAATGTGCAAATTCTTTGAAATAATCATAATCATCCCAATCATAGTAATCGTCATCATAGTTCACAAAATCTTCAAGCATTTTATCCTTCTTTTCAGGTTTGTCCAACTTCCCATAGATGCATTCTTTGAAGAAGATTGCATACAAAAGGAATTTCTTCTCTGCATGCTTGATCAAGAAAATTGTCTTCCATTTATATCTATAAAGAATATCTTGTAATTCCCAACACAAAATTCTCAACTTTTTGATTATGAGTAAAATGATTGCCTTAATCTTTTTAGCAATAAGATAAGGAATGTATAAGTTTTTAAAGTCTTTGACGATTTTTGATATCTTTTTTTTGATTCTCATAATGATTTTGCAAATCTTTTGGATGATTTTGATAATGTATAGGATGATTTTCGTCTCTATCAATTCAATATATTTCTTCAATTCAATGAGTAACCAAATGATCTTTAGAATAATCTTGATGATAAGCAATGGAATCTTTATCAACGTCAACAATAACTGTGCTTGAACCTCATCATCACCAGTAGTTGATCCAGGGCTCAGTTCTTGATAATCATCAACATCAACAAATGGAATCAGCGGATAAATTTGTTCAAATTTAGGTTCAAACCCATTGTTAAACTCAAACATGTTTTCAAATAGTTCATCGGGCTCTTTATCGACATCACCCAGAGTAGTTATGACTTCATCTGGTGGTATATCCCCATAAATATAATCATATATAGCAACAAAGTCATCAATGGTCATATCTCCAAGTATGGAATATATTCTTTGGAAACTTTGATATATTTCCAACAACTTGGTGTAAAGACCCTTTTCAATTTCATTTGACAACTCTGAAGTTGATTTACTTGCACTTGCGTTATAATCTTGATGAGCATAGTCATACGGCTTGCTGAAATCAAAACTGTTCACATAATGAGGATCACCAATCAAGTCTTCAACCAAGTCTTTGACATCAACATATCTGTTGGCATATAATCTTGTGCTAGCAGCTATTGCAACATTTGTAGTCTGTAGTCTTTTGGGAAGAATATCATAAAAGATGTCTTCATATGAAGACTGACAAAGAGCAGCTTGAACCCAGAATAAGCACCAGATCAGTCTCATAACCAGTAACTAGAGCTCGAGTATAACTTTACAGGATGAAGTTGTTCAAGAAGAAGAAATCAGACCAACACATCTCTCTTTTTGCTAGCCGCTGAGCTGTAGAAGAAAAACATCAAAACAATGCAAAACCAAACAAAAATGGAAAGCCTGAAAAGCCCAAACACATGATCTAATCAATCAACAGCCAAAAGCACCGCTATTTGTTCTTTTATTTATGTTTTGTTGTGATTTTATTGAGAGGCATTTCCGAGAGGTATGCGTCCACGATTTTTGGCGTCTCACACATCGAAGAGCCATAATTTGTGACAGGCATCTCACAAAACCTGGCGTAGGGGGTGAGATGCAGAATGTTACGTAAGAAATTATACTAATTACATAATCTAAACTAACATGCTGACTAAGACATCAATCTTTAAGTAGACTTAAGTAGTAGAAAAAAAAGCTAATATTAATGGAAAATAAGCTATTTATATGAAGCATACTCATTAAATATGCCTATGGAAAAATTACAAAATAAAACGTTGATTACAATTATGGCCTAAAAAACTGATTTCAGCAAAATGGCGATTCGAAATTAGAAAATTCGCGAAACGAAACTATATTATAGGCTTTTTGTGAGAATAATCAAGATGAAAAGTGCTCGTTTAAGCTAAATAGGCTATTATTAATTAGTTAAATCTACTTGTATTAATTGCATATGTACATGTGAGATCAGATTCTTGTTAGGCAATTGTAGAATCTTCTTTTTCAATCGTTGACTTGGAATATTCAGATTGTGGAACATTCACTTCACCTTCTTTCTTCACACATTTCACTCTATCTGCTTTCTTTGGAACTCTAGCTAACCAATACAAGAAAGTAGCACCAACAATATTGAAAATGATAAATGCAATGAAAATACCAACGTTTCTCCATCTTCTATCGTAGCTGACCCCAACAACTCTCAAGAAATCATTAGTGGATGAAATAGCACAAAATTCACAGTTTTCAGTAGCTAATGGATCAGCCAAATAACCTGTACCTGCTTTTGTAATGTAAGATTCCATATATTGTGCACAATTATAACCTGATGGTGGACTGAAACGAACCAACTCAGTAGAAGAACATTGAACTCTATTATTTGCAAGACCATTCGATAAAAACCCATCAACAATATAAGTGAATGGCGAAACCCGATACATGAATTTCCAAAATCCAGGAAGCTTGTTCAAACTAACCAACACCCCACAGAAAGTTAAACCTAAAGTGAAAATCAAATAACCAACATTACCAGCCGATTCAGTCAACTCCAATGGTGCCATGACAAGATGAGAGGTAGTACCAATATAAATATAAAACAAAACATTAAAGAACCAAGCATAAGCACCTCTTTGATTAACAGCTGCAGTACCACTTGGAGAAGCATTGTTGTAGAAGCCAACAGGATAGTAAAAACAGAAAAAAGCAGCAGTACCGACTAATGCATTCCATGGAATCTCAGCAGTGATTTGAGCAGCAATAAATGCCTTCCATGAAAAAGTTTTTGAAGGACGTTCTCTAGTCTCATAAAGACCTCTTTGTTCAACGAATGTTGGTAGTCCTTGTTCAAGAAGTGGATTGAAGATCATTAAATACATAAAGAACCCAAACATTTGATTTTGTAAACCTTGTCTTGTGTTTTTAGCCTTGAAAAATGAGAACCCAATAAACAATGAAGAAACAACAGCCAACACCATTTTGGACCAGATATAAATAGGAGATCTCCAATGTTGTTGAAATATTCTCTTTGTAACAATCACATATTGTTTCCATAATGGAGCTGCATATTCTTCTTGACCAACTGAAGTATCACGAGGTAATTTGACTAATTCAGTTTCCAATCTATCCAATTCTTGCAAGACTTCTTGACGTTCTGAAGATTGCAACCAAACTTGATGATAATCTTGATTTGCATGAGATCCAGGAGCAGCACCAATGACATGTAACATCCATTCAGCAGGATTAGCATCTGGAGGACATTTTTGAGCACCATGGTTTTCAAAATAATTAATCAAACTTTGACAATTTTTACCTAAATCACCAAAATAAACAGTTTGACCACCTTTGGCTAAAAACAATAACCTATCAAATTCTTGCATCAAAATAGCTGAAGGTTGATGAATAGTGCATAAAATAGCTTGACCATGATTAGCTAATTTTCTCATCAATTGACAAATAGACCAAGCAGTTTGAGAATCTAAACCAGAAGTAGGTTCATCCAAGAATAATAACAATTTCGGTTTAGCAGCTAATTCAACACCAATGGTTAATCTTTTTCTTTGTTCAACATTCAAACCTTCACCTGCAACACCAACAACGGCATCAGCATATTTTTCCATATCCAAGATCTTGATAACTTCTTCAACATAAGCATCCTTTTCAGCCTTGGAAACGTCTTTTGGTTGTCTCAAATCAGCAGAAAATTGTAAAGCTTCACGAACAGTTGCAGTTTTCAAATGTAAATCTTGTTGTTGAACATAACCAGTTGATCTTTGGAATGAATTATCTCTCAAATGACCATTAACAAACATATTACCAGTAACAACACCCATGGTGACTCTATTAGCTAAAACATCCAATAATGTAGTTTTACCAGCACCTGAAGCACCCATCAAGGCAGTTAAAGTACCTGGTTTAACCCAACCATCAACACCATTCAAAATTTCACGAGTCTCCTTCTTAATCTTGACGGAGTAATGAACATCTCTCCAATGGAAAATATCAGTACCTGCATGGATAACATCAACATTTTGTTCACCTTCTTCTTCATCTTGTTCAGTGATTTGCTTCTCAGAACCAGCTTCAAGATCATTTTTAATATCACCATGTTGTTTCTTTAATTTTTTCAAAGTTGATCTTTGGAACAATAAAACTTCCCCCTTTTGCATAGCACTTTCATTATATTCACTGAAGATCATATAAACAGCTAGGAAAAACAACGTGAAACCCAAGTTAATTGCCCAATTTCTCCATTTATGAGAAGCTCTGTATTTATAAGCTGTCTCCAAATATGTTGAACCAGAAACAGTAAAAGAACCAACTTCAGCACCAACAGAGTCACAAACGAACCCATTTGAAGGGATCCCTGGAGTAGTTCTTGGATCACCGGGTATGAATGAAGAGCATTCGAATTCTCTACCACTAAATTCATTAACCATCAAAGCCTCGAATGCATAAGCCAAAGGATTCAAATAATTTATCCAGCGTGACCAACCAAGCATATAATTGACTGGGATAACAAACCCTGTAAAGATCATTAAAGCTAACAAAAGGAAATGTGCAGGGACAAGCGAGGCAGGTAGTGTAGATGAAGCTGAACCGACAAGACGGAATAAATGTGACATTGAAAAAGTTGCAGTTATATTCATCAAGTAATAGAAAAAGAACCGACCAGGATCTCTTCTAAAATTCACCATAAAGTAAAAAATTAAATTGAAGGCAACTGAAATGATCATTTTGGAAGGGAGTTGTGATATGATTGATGACAATGCACTTGCTGATGGATGGTATAATGAATATTGTTTATGTTTTTCAATGATTGGTCTGGCTTCGAAAAGAGTCATGATTTCAATAAAGGATTGAAACCCATTAAACACAAGGGCAAAAAACATAGCACCACCACGATAAAAAAATGATCCAGTAGTTTTTTGCATATTGTAAAAAATTGAAGATAAAACAAGTGCAATTAAAGAATTGGCAAAGACTTGGAAAAGGTTGAACCCTAAATCATTTAAAATTCTTTGGAAATCACGAATTAATAAATACCTAACTTGCATCCAAAATGAAACTGTATATGAAGAACCAGGTCTCAAATGTTTTGACTGCTTTTGATTGTGTGAAGATTTGATAACATCTTGGGAATTTTCTTGTTTTTGCTTGATCAAAGTTGAGTCAATATCTTTAATCAATTGGGCATATTCTGGTGATTCTTTCCAGTATTGCTCAAATTCCTTTGGAGTTTTGGGGACTCTTTGTTCATACCCTTTTGAGGCAACCCTTTCTCTTGGTGAAGTGATTGAAGTTAAAAAATCAGCAGTAGTTTGACGAGCGGGACAATGGTACCCCATTTTCACAAAATAACCCTTAGCTTCATCAGCTCTACCAAAATAAATTTGATAACCTTCATACAAGAGTGAAACTTTATCAAATAAATCATAAGCATCTTGAGAACATTGATAAATGGCAACAAAAGCTGTAGTATCCAATATATCAGCTTGAGTTCTTAAAGCTCTAATGAATTCCAAGGCAGTAGCAGCATCTAAACCTCTAGTGGCATTATCCCAACATTGTAATCTAGCACCAGATAATGAAACTTCGGCAATTGAAACTCTTTTACGTTCACCACCTGAAACACCACGAACAACTTCATTACCAACTTTTGTGTTTCTAGTATGTGATAACCCATAAGTTGCCATATAAACTTCAGTTAAATGGTTTGCATAATCCTCTCTAGAGATACCAGGAATTCTATTTTGAGGAGTTCTAAATTTTGCAGCCAATGATAAAGTTTGCCAAACTGTTAAATGCGGGAAATGAATATCAGTTTCAGCATTATAAATAACTTCACCTCTATAGTGTTTTTTAATATCTTGAGGCTTAACACCTTCATAACTAATCTGTGACTCTTCACCGACTTGGAACCCATGTGTATTTGCAGCTATTGTTTTCAAAAGAGTTGAACAACCAGAGCCTGGTCTACCAAGGACAACAACAACTTCACCAGGCTTGACATTAGCATCCATTGGTTTCAAAATATCAAATTGTTGGGTATGTTTAGATTCTTTAGATGAAAAGACCGATTTCAAAGATTTCTGAACATATTTTAATGGGGCGTTTAAAACAGTTGTTTGATAATCAGCATCAGTAGCATCACCTAAAGCCCTCAAGTTTTTGTAAACAATTCCTAATGAATAATGCTTGAAATGATCTGGATCCTTATCCATGACTCTTTTGAAATTCTTTATCCAATAACGAGAGTTGAAATCATCTGAGCTTGGGTCTAGACGAGGATCAACATCTGAATTGTTGACTGTCACGACACCAGGCGCTATTGAAGAGGTTGTTGACAAGACATCATCACCATCAACACCCAGTTCTGGATATTTTTGTGAAGCGTTTGTTAATCTTCTGGCGAGTTCATGTATACTTTGGTCAACATTGGAGTCAAATCCATTATAATCATTGAGTGTGTTTTGTTGTGAATTGTTGTGAAGATTGTTTTCTTTGTTGTGATCTGACATTTTTGAAGTTTTTCTTCTTTAACGCCTCCCAAAGCATTTTAACCAATCTCAAACATCAAGGAAACACAGGGTCTTATTTATACATAGATGCTCTTTGAAATAGGTTCATGCTGATTATTTTCTACACAGCAAAACATCACTGAGTCAAGAACAAATGAGCTGTGTTAGGCTCAACATCCACCTACAAATATTCGGCCGAATTTCTGAGCACGAGCACTTCTAGCTCGTACAAGTGAAACTCTGCAGAACTAACACAAGTTTAGAACATGTACGAATATTAAGAACAGCTTGGCATGATGATTAATGGCGATTTGTCATAGTGTAAATATGCTACACATTGTTCACTATGGAGTTTAGGATCAGTAGTAAGTACATTATTCAATTATAGTACGCTCCTTCAACAGATGGCCAGCAAATGGTAAGCCCATCAAAGGTTAAGATCCTAGCTACTAATTAACAGGATAGCTGGACTCTGATATTGATATTATGCCAACGATCAAACAATTCAAACCTCTTTTACTCGGAAATTAATGGATGCACCCGTTGCCAAACATCACTTAGCCCAAGACCGACTAACCCCGAGATAGATTAACAGTGAGGCAATGAAGCTTCTCATTCTGGAAGGTGTATGCTAGAATAGTTTTATTTGGTTACTTGAATAAATAGAGTACAACTGTTACTCTTTGTATGAATATTACTAAATTGTCTCGTTCTCATCGTTTCTTATGGGCTTGTGATTCGTATACCTTTTCTTAATTCGCGAATTTGTTTTGTATATGGAGAGAAAACTTTCAAACTGTCTTCTGGATATAGGTAATAAATGGCTATCAGTTCAAGAGTTCAAAGCGATGCTTTCACACATCATGGGAGAGTCTACCAACCAGCTTATCACCTCTACCACCTTTTCCAACTGTTTTTGCAAAACTAGAGTGCTTTGATGAAAACATCTCATCAAACCAACAACAGATACATGAGAACTTAAATAAGTATAAGTCTGAATTACACATCCCACAGCTGTCTTTTGCTTCATCCATCATCTCAAAAATCAAATTTCCAAGTAAACGATGCCATCAAGACCAATAACTAAAAGGCAAGAGCCATCGAATCAGAAATTACCTGATGAGATTTTGGTTGAAATCTTTATCTATTTGGCTAAATTTGATAGATTTGATCAAAATGTGAAAATTAGAGATAAAAATTTCCTTAAAGTGTTGACATTGAATAAAAAATTCCTTGAATTACTTGTTGGGAAAGTGGATATACCTTCAAAATTCTATGCACTTATTCCATTAAGTTCTACAAAATATATCAAAAGTTTTGACTCTTCAGAGCACTATTTACAAAATCTTTTCAGTATTGTTAACCTCTCCTATTTAAGTCATCTCCGTGCTACAGAAGGGGATAACAGTCCCATTATAGATGATTTTGGTAGAAAAGGGGTTATGGTAAAGATGTTGATGTTGGAGACTGATGAGTTTGAACGTTATATTAAAGAAATACAACTTGAAGGAGTTGATGAAGAACAGAAACGCTATATTTGTCGTGAACAAAAAGCGATTAAAAAAGTGCAAGGATTCTATGAAAGAGCTCTTTGTACAGATTATCAAGTTTTAAATTTTGATTTTCAAAAGAAAATGAAAGATATGGAACAGTATTCAAAAAATTATGATACTCATGTATTTTCAAGTGTTGAGTCTGTTTTATCATTTTGTGAAAGGATAATGAATAATGAGAATTCGATTATGAAAAAATACGTCAAAGTATTTGACGTTGACTTGCTCTTTCTTGATGAAATTCAAACATCTAGAACTTCAAAGAATACACTATTTGGATCTAAGCTAGAGAAGTATACAAAGATTGACAAGACAAACTATCTCTCAATAAGACCTAAACCGTTCAAACTTGGTGGTAATTTTTTAACACCATATATTGATGATGTATTATCAAAACATTTAGAAGTACTCCAAGCTTCAGATAATGTACCTGCATGTTCTAATCCGTTGAAGTTGAAATATGATACCATTTATTTTTTCCAGACGGTGAGATCGTTTGAGGATTTTGTTTGTGAAGCACAAGAACAAAATCATGAAATTTTAGAGCAGTTGTTACTTAGTTCTTTGTTCATAAAGTATTTTCTGGATGGAACTAGGTCCAATATTGTAAAGAATTCAAGAAAAGAAATAAAAAATTCATTTGAAGAAATGATTGAAAATTTTGGGTTGTATCAAATGAATCATGTTCAAAGAAAAATAAATTTCGATCGTTTATTTGGGGTCGATGTTATTATGATTCCAGACCCATGGCCGATTCATGATTCTGATATCCAACAATTCAATTGTATCAACTTATGTGCTAAAATAGTTAATGAAGTTGCTGGAAAGCTTCAAGAAGAGCTTTCAGTAACACAAGAACGTGAAGGTGAGGTTGAAGAGACGTATATGAAAGGGTATATACAAGTTGCTAAAGAATTATTAACCAAAAATGAAGTGGAACATTTGGTTGATGTGTTGATGAAGGCAATGACTATCAATTCATCGGATCATATCGATACTTCTTTGATCACTTTCAGTCCCAAGACTGACAGTATTATGAGAAGAGACGATTTTGAAATAATGAAGACAAAGATGATTGTGGTGAAAAAGCCCGCTTTGAAGTTTTAGAACGCAGTGAGGTAAGTTATTTTCACTGCTTCATTCCCCTGATGGTTATAGTTCGGACTTACACTAATACAGTGTTAAATATCTCTTTATATCATTTTGTGATCCTATCTTTTATTCGTATTGCAGCATTAATTAATCAGCTCTTCTATATATTTTTGTTTATTCATGCTAGTGTACTTTCCTACAAAGGGACAAAATCCAGCTAGCTGTACTCATGTAACGTTTCTGTTTTAGATTTATATCATGATCGAACATGATCTTAATATTAATCTAATATAATTAATTCTAAATATCTTAATTATAATCTTAATGATCAGCTAATTATCTACAGCTAAACTGCATAATCTAATCTAAACAAATATTACTATCTAAACAATATTATTAATATATCTAATTATATCTAAATATTATTATAAAAATTCTTGAAGGAGGGGCAAAAACTTATTTCGAACATGTGACCTACATGGAACGAATCGGTTCGACGTCAATATGAACGTGCTGTAGTGTGATTGCTACTGATTATTTGTAACTCGAGTTATTGCTGTTCAAAGTTGGTGTTTTTGTGCTTCCGACCTCCGATTCGAGATGGCGTTCACGTGACTTGCACGTGATGAAAGTTGGTTTTGTGTCAACAAAATTTAACCATTTTTCTTAATTTCAAAAGCATTATTCATAGGAAAGCGCTTATTTATTACTTTCTGTTAGTGTATCCTCCTACAGGCCTTTAGGTACTGCTTCAATCCAAACATCCACCAATTCATTCAAATATAATATTAAGATGTCCACCCCTTCATTTCTTGCCTTTGTCAAAGAAAAAAACAAAGATACATATCTTCAAACAAAAACATTTTTGATTCAAAAACTTGGTAACGGAGCTTCAAGAGGTGATATTTCAAAACAAGCCCAAATGGACATTGAAGAACTTGAGAAACAGTATAAAAGGGAAAGACGTTTGTTCCAAGATACATAGATCTGTTGGTAGACAAGACCACAGAAATCTGACCAGAGAACTCATTAGGTTTTACAGCAAAATATTGAATGAAAACAATAACACTTCCAATTAAACTTCAATTAATTTTGCATTGGCACCTGATAATGAAGAGTTTCTATCAATTAATTTGACCGTTAATATTATATGATGTTTCAACAATCCAATGTTATATTTTTGGTGCTGCTATTTATCTTGATATTACTATATATTATAATTTATTTATACATGCGTGATAATGGTACTGTTAGACAATTGTAGAATCTTCTTTATCAATCATTGACTTGGAATATTCAGATTGTGGAACATTCACTTCACCTTCTTTTTTGACACATTTCACTCTATCTGCTTTCTTTGGAACTCTAGCTAACCAATACAAGAAAGTAGCACCAATAATATTGAAAAAGATGAATGCAATGAAAATACCAACGTTTCTCCATCTTCTATCATAGCTAACCCCAACAACTCTCAAGAAATCATTAGTGGATGAAATAGCACAAAATTCACAGTTCTCAGTAGCAAATGGGTCCGCTAAGTAACCTGCACCTGCTTTTGTAATGTATGATTCCATATACTGTGCACAATTATAACCTGTTGATGGACTGAAACGAACTAATTCAGTGGAAGAACATTGCACTCTATTATTTGCAAGACCATTTGATAAAAACCCATCAACAATATAAGTGAATGGTGAAACCTGATACATAAATTTCCAAAATCCAGGAAGTTTATCCAAACTAACCAATACCCCACAGAAAGTTAAACCTAAAGTAAAGATCAAATAACCAACATTACCAGCAGATTCTGTCAACTCCAATGGTGCCATGACAAGATGAGAAGTAGTACCAATATAAATATAAAACAAAACATTAAAGAACCAAGCATAAGCACCTCTTTGGTTAACAGCTGCAGTACCACTTGGAGAAGCATTGTTGTAGAAGCCAACAGGATAGTAAAAACAGAAAAAAGCAGCAGTACCGACTAATGCATTCCATGGAATTTCAGCAGTGATTTGAGCAGCAATAAATGCCTTCCATGAAAACGTTTTTGAAGGACGTTCCCTAGTCTCATAAAGACCTCTTTGTTCAACAAATGTTGGTAGTCCTTGTTCAAGAAGTGGATTGAAGATCATTAAATACAAATTTATCCAACTCTTGTAAAACTTCTTGATGTATTGAAGATTGTAGTCAAGCTTATTGATTAGCGTGAGAGCCAGGAGCAGCACCAATAACGTGTAGCATCGAATCAGCTGGATTAGCATCTGGAGGACATTTTGTAGCAAAAATAATCAATCAAACTTTGACAATTTTTACCTAAATCACCAAAATAAACAGTTTGACCACCTTTGGCTTAACAATACATTCGAAGAAATAAAATTGGAAAGTTCGGGTTGTATCAAATGAAGCATGTTTGAAGAAGAATGTATCTTGGTCGTGTGTTTGGCGGTCCACTTATAACCTGATAGCCTTCAATTCAATTGTATCAGTACAATTTGAATATTTGAATCCATCCATTACAAAGTCCACCATCGCCCGTAACCACTTCCGTTTCGAGGCGGTGCGAAATATTTGTGTCATTTTGAAAAGCAATCGCAACAACAGCATCACAAGATCAATTTCAAGCACTTATTTATACACCACCATCCCCTTAACTCACATTTGAATCATTATAATTCAATTCGTTGTGAAATAGGCTGAATATGGCACAAACCATTCCAAGACAAGAGGAAAAACCAATCCGTGGTGGTGAAGCTACCTCAACAACCGGTTCCACTGGATCAAGTACACCTTTAAAGAAATCATCACCAATTGAAAACTTGTTACAAGTTGTAAATGTAAGTGCATTATGTTATTCAATTGAAAAGAGAAGTCACTAACTTATTTTAAAAAGGCCTCATATCCTAGAACTGCATGGTTTGTTGGAAATGTTGTTGTTGTTTTCAACACTATTTTGTATTTATTATCATACAAATCTGGTGGTTGGTTAAACTTGACATGGTATAAATTTGTATTTATCGGCGCATTGGACACTTTTGGTATTGTTTTGTATGAAAATTTATCGAAATATAAAACTACAACAGGTTCATTATCTTATGGTTTGTTATTACAAGATGATAATGTTCATTACTTGTATGATGGATTAATTTGGTTGATTTTACCAAGAAGAACTTTAGCAACTGCACCTTTTTTATTCTTTTCAATATTCCATGTTTTAAGTTTCAGTGCTACTGAGATTTTACCAGCTTTGAATGTTTCAAGTGCTTTAAATGCAAAAGTTTCAAATTTTGCTAAAATCCATCATGAACGTTCAAGAAGATTAGCTGCCAATTTTGAATTGTTATTATTGATTCAATTGATATTCAGAGCATTGTTTTGGAGAAAAGGTTCATGGATCTCATTGATTTTGTACTCTTTATTCATCAAGATCAAAACTGAAAGATCAGTCTTTACAAGAAGTACCTTGAAGAACTGGGAAGTTAGAATTGATGGATTGGTTAGTGCTCAAAATGTCCCACCAGTTGTCAAGGCACAATGGGGCTCTTTTAAACGTGGATTGAAGAGCATTGGCTCGTTCAGTTTGGTCAGAGAAGCTGAGGAAAAGACCAAGTGAACTGAATATTCCATACACCTCTCTTTTTTATACTATATACAGATCATTAATTAATTGTGAAATACCTTTTGAATATTGTATCATCTCTCTCCGTCTAGCATTTACACAGACCTCTGCCTAGCCCTCCTTCTGGCTCCTTCTACGCTTCTCTCTGCCTAGCCCGCGGTTAGGCAGCCCCGGTCGCCATCTCAATGGAATTTTCTAGAAGAAAAAAAAACTGAAACCTCGACGTTTTTTTGAAAAAAAAATCATATACAAAAGCCATGACGTCCACTTTCTCTTTTCTCTTCTTTCCATTTCAATTCTTGTTTTAAAACATCAACTAGAACATATTACAAAAATGAGTAAAGCTGTTGGGTATGTCACCATTGAGGAAAGAGAGGAGAAAATGGTTTCAATTGAAGCGGTTTCATTAGGGTTGTTGGGGCAAGATCTGGATTGGCTTCGACGTTGAAGAAAATTGGTTCTTTTGGCCACCTGTTTATTGGGTTCAATTGAGGAACTTCGCATCTCTTCGAACGAAGAAACCAGCTTTGAATCAAGTTTCTCCTCCCTATTTCAATATCAAAGACCTTATTTACTAACAAACTTCTAGTATTGATTTAGGTACTACCTACTCTTGTGTTGCACACTTTTCCAACGATCGTGTCGAAATTATCGCCAATGATCAAGGTAACAGAACCACCCCATCTTTCGTTGCCTTCACTGATACCGAAAGATTAATCGGTGATGCTGCTAAGAATCAAGCTGCTATGAACCCAGCTAACACCGTTTTCGATGCTAAACGTTTAATTGGTAGAAAATTTGATGATTCAGAAGTTCAAAATGATATCAAACATTTCCCATTCAAAGTTGTTAACGATGCTACTAAACCAAAAATTCAAGTTGAATTCAAAGGTGAATCTAAAACTTTTACTCCAGAAGAAATCTCATCAATGATTTTAACTAAAATGAAAGAAACTGCTGAATCTTTCTTGGGTACCAAAGTTAACGATGCTGTTGTTACTGTCCCAGCTTATTTCAACGATTCTCAAAGACAAGCTACTAAAGATGCCGGTTTAATTGCTGGTTTAAACGTTTTACGTATCATTAACGAACCAACTGCTGCTGCCATTGCTTATGGTTTAGATAAAAAAGATGAAGGTGAAAAAAATGTTTTAATTTTCGATTTAGGTGGTGGTACTTTTGATGTTTCATTATTAGCCATTGAAGATGGTATCTTTGAAGTTAAAGCTACTGCTGGTGATACTCATTTAGGTGGTGAAGATTTCGATCATAAATTGGTTGAACATTTCGTTGCTGAATTCAAACGTAAAAACAAAAAAGATATCTCTGGTAACCAAAGATCATTAAGAAGATTAAGAACTGCTTGTGAACGTGCTAAACGTACTTTGTCATCATCAGCTCAAACTTCAATTGAAATTGATTCCTTATTTGAAGGTATTGATTTCTACACTTCAATCACCAGAGCTAGATTTGAAGAATTATGTGCTTCATTATTCAGATCTACTTTAGACCCAGTTGAAAAAGTCTTAAGAGATGCTGCTTTAGATAAATCACAAGTTGATGAAATCGTCTTAGTTGGTGGTTCTACTCGTATTCCAAAAGTTCAAAAATTAGTTTCTGAATTCTTCAACGGTAAAGAACCAAACAGATCAATTAACCCAGATGAAGCTGTTGCTTACGGTGCTGCTGTCCAAGCTGCTATCTTGACTGGTGATCAATCATCAAAAACCCAAGATTTATTATTATTGGATGTTGCTCCATTATCTATGGGTATTGAAACCGCTGGTGGTGTTATGACTAAATTAATTCCAAGAAACTCCACCATTCCAACCAAAAAATCTGAAACCTTCTCAACTTATGCTGATAACCAACCAGGTGTCTTGATTCAAGTCTTTGAAGGTGAAAGAGCTAGAACAAAAGATAACAACTTGTTGGGTAAATTCGAATTATCAGGTATCCCACCAGCTCCAAGAGGTGTTCCACAAATCGAAGTTACCTTCGATGTTGATGCTAATGGTATCTTGAACGTTTCTGCTGTTGAAAAAGGTACTGGTAAATCAAACAAAATTACCATCACCAACGATAAAGGTAGATTATCAAAAGAAGATATTGAACGTATGGTTTCAGAAGCTGAAAAATACAAAGAAGAAGATGAAAAAGAAGCTGCCAGAATCGGTGCTAAGAACGGTTTGGAATCTTATGCTTTCTCATTGAAAAACACCACTGGTGAAGAAGCTTTCACTTCAAAAGTTTCTGAAGATGAAAAGAAACAATTAACTGAAGCTATTGACTCAACCATCTCATGGTTAGATGAAAACCAATCTGCTGCTACTGATGAATACACTGATAAACAAAAAGAATTGGAATCAGTTGCTAACCCAATCTTGACCAAATTCTACCAAGAAAACGGTGGTGCCCCAGGTGGTGCTGCTCCAGGTGGTTTCCCAGGTGGTGCTCCTCCAGCTCCAGAAAATGAAGGTCCAACTGTTGAAGAAGTTGATTAGATTTTTCTAGATTGATATTATTTCCTTTAGAATTTTAGAATTAATTTTATAGAGTAAATTTAATTTTGTTTTAGTATATGTGATTTTTTTTTTCTGATACATTAATATTGTACTACACTCTCATATTATCAAACATAGTATTACATATTTAGCATACTTCCCTTCTCATTAGTACATTAATCATCCATAGCTATCTCTGGAATCTCATCATCTTGTTCCTCCTCTTTTGATTGGGTAATATTTGCAGCACTAGCAACAGGAGTTGAATCATTAATATTAACACCTTCGAAAACACTTTTAAACAAATCGCCCAACTCTTCTTTATTCAACTCGATTCTCTTCACAATTTTGGAACTTAAAATACCAACCTTGTACAATCCTAACAGTTTCACACCGTAAACTACCATATCCTTTTCAGCATCCCAATTAACACTAGTTAACTCTTCAGTATCCAATTCAGAAACATCCAATTTGACAGAATTCAAATTAACATCTTCATCATCTTCTCTATCTAGATGCACTTCATTCAAATTTGCAAAAATTGCCTCCTTGTATAAGAACAGATAAAGCAATGAGTCTATTGTGTCTTGAGATAATGAAAGTGAAGAAAGATCAATATCATAAAATCTATTAAGATTTGTCAAGTTTGTGTTTGGTTCATTGAAGAAATTCTTGAGTAATGTGGATAAATCGATCAAAACAGAGGCAACCTCAGTTTGAAACTTTATAACATTGGTCTTTGTTAATAAATATTGAATTTCTTGAATGAAAACAGGGATTTGTGATAGTTCAGTTTCAACGTTTAATGGTTCATTTGTGTGTAGCAAGAAATTTAACTTCCATGAAGTTGATGATAAGTATATTTTCAATAATGATGATAAAGGTTCAACATCTTCATCTTCAATTTCAAAATCTGGTAAAAATGTGAAAATCTTATCTTTAACCATTTCAAAAGTTTTGAAAACTTCACTGATATCATATTGTAACCCAAGGACTAATAATTTGAATGAGTAGTCTTCATGGATGGTTCGTATGGTTGAGCTTGAAAGTTCAAAATCTGAATCTTTCAACAAGTTTTCAAATTCAATGATTAATTCAGTGATTGTGTCCTTGAAAAGGACATTAATTTCACCAATTGTGGTTGAACCTGATGAATCTGATAAAATCTTGAATAAATGAATATATTCATTCTTTAATGTTTCAATTGAATTGTTTTTGAAATGTTTGGTTAATTCTTGGAATATGGATTTATAAACATTTGCTTGGTTGAAATTTTCAAAAAATTCAATATTATAAATTGAAAGAATTTGAATAAATGTGGATAAATTTGTATCGTTATTTTCAACTTTTTTCAAAATTAAAGGTAAATGAGAGATTAGTCTTTGACTTGAAGCATCATCAACATCATCTTTCTTTTTTTTCTTTAATTCATCTTCAACTTGTTTCAAATGGATCAAACTTCCATGAATGATACCAAACAATATGGTTTCTTGTTCCGCAGTTAATTGGATAGCTTTAATTAATTCATCATCTGCAACCTCAATAGAACTTATATCTAATAAATAGTATCTAATCAAGAATTCCCAATACTCTGAATAAGCAGATAGAGCGAAAAGCTCCTTACCAGCAATAGCAAATAATGAGGGTTTCAGGTCATTTGATTTCACGAGGCTTTGTTTTGGTTGATTTTCACTATAAACTTCATTGGCAACTGTTAAAATTTCAATCAAGTTATGGATTTTGATCAAGTCTCTCAAGTTGATTGGGAATAATTTTTCACTACTCTTGATATTCACAGATAAGGCTTCCAATGTAGCTTTAGTATTTTCAGACTCCACTGTTTGAATGAACTTTGAAACGAGTTGAATAATTTTAGAATCTTTTGAACTGAAAATTAATGAACTAACTTTCCCTATTTCTTCATCTTCCAAAAATCCAACTTTATTAATTTCAATAAGTAGGTTGATAGCACTAGTTCTAACATGATGATCCACATCATGGAAGGCAATTTCAATAACTCTTGTTTTGAATCTTTCAAAAAACTGTCTTAATCCTGTAACAATGATATTTTTCTTCAATAATTTGATCAATGTTTTGATAACCTGGGATCTAACACTTGCATTTTCATCTGACAAAACCCACCCAAGATATTTCAAATAAGTAACTTTAAAGAAAAGTTCAGGATAAGTATCCATCCATTCACCTAAGGCACCCATTGCTTCAACTCTGATTTGATAATCAATATCTTTGAATCTATGAATAAATGTAGTATTGAGAATATCTTGAATTGTATTTTCCAAAATCAAGGATTGATTACTGTATTGGGTCACGTTAGATTCTATTTGGGCAATTCTTTTCTTTGCAGCCTTTGAAGTGGATGTAGCCTTTTTCTGTTCAACTTCTAATTGATGTTTGAATTTCTCCAATGATGAATTGACTTTAACAATAATACGGCATAGTGTTGTTTCAATATTCAATAATGATAAAGTGGAAATGTATCTCAGTGCTCTGATGTATGAGACGGAGAAGGAAGACAGCCATATAAGTAAATCTTCCATAAGGTTTGAATCTTCCGGTTCTTCGACATCTTCATCATCTTCTTCACTGATAACAATGTTTTCATACAATAGCCCATTTTCATCACTGATTGAGATGATTTCATTCATGAAATTAATGAAATTCTTTTTCAAATGCTTATATGCTGGTTTTTTGGATGCAAGGTAGAATTCATGATTTTTTTGACGTTTAAAGAATGTTTGAATTTCTGACACAGTTTCTGAAGCACTTTCATTGTTAGAAACATCATGCTCTTCAATTTTGGTGAAACACCCAACAGCATTCAAAATCAAATTGATCAAATCCTTTTTAGCCAAATCTTTATGAGCTTTATATGTTTGAACCCAGTCATTAGCTAATTCAGAGATAGAAACTTCAGCATCATTCAAAGCCTGAAATATGTAATTCTCTTCAAAATTCTCTTTCAGCTCATTGAATGTATCAGCAGCGCTTTTTCTACCTTTCTTTGAGGGAGCTTCTTTTATCGCTTTACCAGCTGGCCCAGTTTTTCTTCTCTTTCTTGGGGTTTCATCCTCATCTTCATCTTCGTCTTCATCTTCATCTTCATATCCGTCACCTTCAATTGTTTCATCATCAACAACGGGTTGTGAAGAGACAATCTCCTTGATACGCTGTGAACGACGCACAGGTGTGCTACTAGCTGTAGTAGGCATCTTATCTAATGATACTTTAGGATCAGCTGAATCACACTGGATAAGGCCCCAGGGTTGTATCTTTTGTTATGTTTTGCCTTTACGCGTCTAAAAATCAAAGTCTAAAAGGTTACCCGGTGTTCAAGAGATGGTACAGACACGGGCAGAAGTCCCTCTAGAGTCCGGGCAGAGATCAGCCTAGAGCTTCACTGGGCTTCTCATAATTTTAAACTCGTTCGAAGAAACTTTTCTGTATATCCAACCCTTAGGCTAAATACAAGCTATCAACATGAATGTTATCACTAGAGTTTACCAATATGCTCCTTACAAGTCCACTCTGTTTTTCTACAACAATTTACTTGTAGTTTCCTATTGTTTACCTGTTTTATGCCTAGAAAGCGTAAAGCGACATTTCCGCGAAGCCAGTACAAATCATTCTGTATTTCATCCAAAACAAGAGTGAGAGGGCACTGTTTTGGGAATTGAGACCATGATTTCTACTTGAAATGAATTATTCTTACCCAATTGGTATTCTGGTTGTTTACGTTTTATAATCCAGCGAGTTGTTGGTGATGGTTTGAGGTTTTCTTTGGCTCATCGCAGACTTTCCTAAAAGGGACGCGACAATGGCATATCCCACAGCGATGATGCAAAACCTTTCAACACTTTCAACGTTCAAAGAAACATGGTCAATGGAATCCAAAGAGGTTTCTAGGGATTGTGGTGTATTAATGTGGTCAATTAATTGGATATCAAGCTCTTTTATAGGTTATTATGGTGGTTAAGAGGTGTTGATGTTGAGGAAATTGTTGTGTTTGTTTTGATGAAAAATCAACTTTTTAAGGCCTTCGCTTCATGATGGAAAAATTGGTGTAATTTCTTTTCAACCCATTATGCATCTCTAGTTATTGATGTACATTGAAGAGTGGTTTTGAACTACCGAGCCTCAAACTCATATAAAGATGGCACAATATCCCAAATTGTTTTCCCAACGTTCGTTATAACCTATTTTTTCCCCTAAAATAATATCAATATGAAGTTAGGTTATAACCAATTAGTGGTGTTGATCACTGCTACACTATTAGGAAATGCTAGTGCTGATATACTGAAAGTTAACTTGGGTGGTGATAAACTTGTCAAAAGAGGTTTCAACCAAAGTAGCGTTGAGCCTATCACTGGTAAACATATTTTTGAAGGTAAATTAGAAGTTGGTACACCTGGTCAAGAAGTTACCGTCTTATTTGATACTGGGTCATATACTTTTGCATTAAATTATAAAGATAGTGAATTTTGCAAGCAAAATGGCTGTTCCCAATATGGCTCTTATGATCCTTCAAAATCTTCAAGCTCTGTCAACACAACAGATCCATATACTGCATCATATCTTGATGGGTCATCAGGCGGTGGTCATTATTTCAATGATACTCTTGAGATAGCTGGATTTACTATAGATGATTACAAATTTGGTCTACTCGAGGACACAAACAGTGACTCAAACATTGTTGGTATGGCTTTGATTGCAGGTGATGATAAAGCTCCGGTTCTTTATAACTTTTTGGCTCATAATGGATTTACCTCAAGAAAAGTCTTTTCAACCTATTACTCAGAGAATTCTGGTGCTGTTGTGTTTGGTGGTCTTGATCAATCTAAATACTCTGGTACTTTGGAAAAAATCCCTGTCTTGGCTTACAACATGTATATCGTGTATTTGACTGGTGTTTCAACAGATTGCGGTGTTGTTAACAAAAATGGTTATCCTGTGATTTTAGATACAGGTTCTGATGGTAATGTTATTCCAGATGAACTTTATCACCAACTACATCAAGCTATTGGTGGTAAAGTAACCAAAGTTCCAATTCAAAGTTATGCTGAAGGTCCAACTGGCTCAATTGACTCGAATTATGTATTGAAATGTGCTGATGCTAAACCTGTCCAATTTGATTTCAGTGGTAAACAAGTTTCATATCCACCTCAACACTACTTGATCTCACTTTATAATGGTGATTCTCCTTTGACTGATTCAGATGGTGATACTTTATGTACAACTAACTTCTTCAATGGAGGTAAAAGTAGTGATCAAAGTCAATTTATTCTTGGTGCACAATTCCTAAGAAATTTGTTAGTTGTTTGGGATGTTGATAATGCCGAAGTTTCTATTGCTCAAGGTGCTTCCTCTGGAAGTGAAGATTTGGTTGAGATTACTGGTGATGTTCCAAAAGCTGTTGCTGCAAAAGATTACAACTCTCCTAACAGTGCTACTACTGATACTTACTACCCTTCACCAAGCACTGAAAGTTTGTCTGTCACCACCATTTTAACCTCTGGTTATTATTCTGGTTCTTTCCAAACCGCTGCCTGCACCAAAGCTTCATCTAGCTCAAGTGCGAGTTCTAGCTCAACAACCACTTCTTCATTAAGCTCAACATCTTCATCTTTATCCGCTAGTTCATCAAGTAAATTTTCTTCTACAATTTACTCTTCAGCTTATTCAACAGTTTCATCAGCTACTTGTCTTCAATGTTCAGTGAGTTCTAATGGATCTTCAACAATTTACAGCTCAACCTACTCAACAGTTTCTTCACCAACTTGCTTTTCATGTGCTGTTGTGAGCTCAAGTTCTTCAAGTTCAGTTGTCTTGCCATCTAGTGTTTCAACCTCTGGTGAATTAACTTCGGTTTCATCAGCCACAGCTTCATCTGTCTCATCAGTTTCAAGTGAACCTGTTTCCGCAAGTGTATCAACATATTATCAACAGCAAAACTCAACCATCATCAAGACCATCACATCATGTTCTGATAATGCATGCTCCAAGATTACAACCACCAGTGTTTTTGTTCCATCTTCAACTCAAGAATCTGCTTCAAAAACAGAAACTATTCAAAGCTCATTGGAAACACCATCTTTATCAACTGTTCAAACCTCATCTGCTGAAACCACAATCTCAAAACCATCAACCATTGAAGCAAAACAACCATCACAATCATCTGAACTCGAAATTGTTTCCACTACCAGCTCTGCTACTGCTAACTACACTTCTGATGGAACTTCCCAAACTGAATTGATCCCAGCATCTTCTTCTGTCACGACCCTTGATTCTCAACCCTCAACAACTTCATCTGAAACGACTGTCGTTTCGTCATCAATCCCAATCCCATCAGCTGAGTCCACAACTACCAACGCCCCATCCTCAATAACACAATCTATTACATCAACCCCGATCCCATCATCTTCATTAGTGCAATCCATAAGCTCAGACGAAGACACAACAGTCACTTTCCAAACATATGTCACAGTTTCTCAACAATCAACATCTTCCCTCTATAATGTTTCTTCGGTTGCAATCTCAACTTTTGATGCTGGTGCAAACCTTGTTGAAGTTCCTTTCTTATTCAAAATCTTTTCATCTTTGTTCTAACCTCCCTTAAAAACTTTGTATACTTATTTGTTTTAATATTAATTTATTCACGTATAAGTGTCTCTAATGCGCGAATCCGCGAATCCGCGAATCTATTCTGTGTTTTGCTTATCAGCGCGACCTAAAGATTGACATATAAACTTGAACAAACATCCTAAAACATCCCTTTTTTGTTCACTAGAGTGTTACTCATAAAGTATAAGAGAATGTCACAGCCAATACACATACCAAATAATGCTGCTAAAGAGCCACAAGCAACGCATATTGGGCTTTCACCCGAAGAAAGAAGAATCAAAACCGATAAATTATTGAAAAGGCTGGACTCACTAAGACTGAAGGTGAAGAATCATGAGGATATAGATGTCAGAAAAATCTAAGCTCGTACAACAGGAATAGGCTGCTTCATGCTATATATTCATAATCCATACGTATTCAATTTGCTGGCTTTTTAAGGGACTGGAGGTTTGGGGAACATTCGCTACGATTTATTTAATGACTTCAATACAAATCAAATCAATTTAACTAAGCAAAGTAATTCTATTTAAATCCCAACTCTTTGACAACGAACTCATTAATAGTGATGAACGATTCTTCAGCATCAGTTACAATTGCTAAACTGGTTGGAATCTTACCTTGACTGAAAAAGAATGTACTTGTCATTGCAATTGAACCGTCATTGAAGTACAACTCTAAAATATCTCTATCAACAACACCGTGTAATGAGAACTCAATACCATCGTCACTTTCATCCATTTTTTCAACATAAGTTGATAACCTTTCAGTAAACATTGAAGTTTCTCTTTGGAAAGGATGTTGTGTTGAACGATCAACGTACCAACTTGAACTTAGGGCATCAAATGCAACTTTTAATGTTTCTTGAGTACCTCTGACAGTTTGAGAGTTGATGAAGATACCAAATGTTGTATCATTTGAATAGCTGAACCCAAATTTTGTTTGAGTGAATTTTAAAGTGAACTCAAGAATACCTGTTGAGTTTCTCCAACTGTTGAAATCAGTTGCAACATTCGAATATTTATCCAACTTCAAATCAGTGACTTCATATTCGTTGACTGTATCAATTGATTTTAAGGTATCATTCTTTCTTGTCTCTTTGGTATCGAAAACAGGCTTTTGAATCAAAGTTAGTGCATAGTTTTCAGGGTTAACATCAACATAACGTAAAGTGTAATTTCTAACCATAGACATTGATCCTCTCCAAGTTTCAGTTGGAACATGATTAGCATATTGCCAATTAGTAGCCCATGCCAAACCAAGCACACCATCTTCAGGGTCTGTGTTTTCAAAAGTTTGGAACGCATAGAAATCTTTACCAATATCCATGAAACGATTAGCAGCATCATCTGAGGAAAACTTTTCACCATCAAAATCACCGATAAAATATTCGTTAATTGAACCTCCTAATGGTGAGCCTGGGTTGATAGCGAAAATCAAGACCCATTTATGAGTGTTTGTCTTTTTGGTTGGGTTTTCAATTGGTAATTTGAACAAACCTGGACATTCGTATTGGAATCCTAAATAACCACCAGATTTGAAATCAGATTTCCATTCCCATTTTTTCAAATCTTTGGAAGAATAAATTTGAATTTTATACTCTTGAGTCTTTGCAACAACCATAATCCATTTCTTAGATTCGTCATGCCAGAAAACTTTTGGATCACGTTGATTTGGTGATGTGACATTGATGACAGGATTTTGATCATATTTCGTAAAACTATAACCACCATCAACCGAATAAGCAACATGCTGGGCTTGATATTTTGGAACACTATTGGTATAAATAGCAACTATTCTATGTTCAGGATCAACTGAATCATTGAAAAAACCTGATGTGTTTTTTTTATCAATAACAATCGAACCTGAGAAGATACCTTCATCTTTATGTTCTGGTTCAATTGCAGGTTTTTCATATTTCCAAGCTAGTAAATCTTTTGAAGTGGAATGGCCCCATACTAATTGATTTGTCCAAACAGCTGAATGGTCTGGATTATGTTGATAATAAGCATGCCATAATTTTTCCTTTCTATCATAGAACAACCCATTTGGATCATTCAACCAACCATGTTCTGGAGTTAAATGTATTTGAGGTCTAAGGTATTCCGAAGAAGCTTGTGCTTGTTTGAATAAAGCCAATAAGGGTATCAAAAGTGTCAGCAACTGTATCATTATTTGTGATGATTTGGGAGAACAACAACACTCTTCAAGAATGAGATTTAGACCCCTTTATATATATACCTGAAGTATCTCAGATATATCAATGCCAAACATTCCAGTGATCTAGCCCAAATTGCTAACAGAGTTTTCTGCTAATTGTTGCACATATAGACACAAATCTGAGATTCAAAGAGTAGTTTGACGCCACTTTGAGTAAGGGCCAAGAGTACCACGGGTTCAAAGCCTCTTTCATTGGTTGCTCAAGACGTTAGCCGTTTTTTGTTTGTGAATCATGTAATTAGGTACATTAAGTGTGTGCATTGGTTCACTTTTTGGTGTAAATTTAGAAGCACTTTCATCGTCATTTCGCCGTTGAAGTGTTTTTTTCCAGGGTCTCGGATAAACTTTTTTTTAACACCGCTCAACGGAAAAACCTTTTTTGGAATGTTCCTTGCAGCTTTGCGGCTCGGTCCAATAAGAAAAAAGCTTGAAAGAATGCTTTTCAGAAGGTTTAAAGTTGACAGGTGGGAAGGATAACGAGGGAAACGCTAGAGGTTCAAAGGTAGTGAGGGTTTCTCTTTTTTACTTGAGAAGTGACATGAGAAAGATCCAGAAACTCAATATGTTTCGATCAACCATGAGTTGGAAACTATTAATGAATATGAAGTCAATGATTTAAAATTGGATAAATCATCATTTGTTGCAACAGATTTCAACACTGAAAGAAATGCAACTGGTGTTTTTGAGTTTGATTTGAAATTTACTCAAACTGATTTGAAAATGGGTTATTCCAACATGACTACCCAGTTTGGATTATATATTCATTCACAAACCGTCAAAGGCTCTCAAGAAACTCTACAATTGGTATTTGATACCTTGAGTACAACTTGGTACATTGATCGTACTACTCAACATTCTTTCCAAAGAAACAGTCCAGTATTCACTGAAAGAATATCAACTTATGTGGAAAAAATAGATACAACTGATCAAGGTAATGTTTATACATTATATGGTGTTGTGGATAGAAATATTTTGGAATTGTACTTTAATGATGGGTCCATTGCTATGACTAATACTTTCTTTTTCAGAGAAGGTAAAATTCCAACTAGTTTTGAAGTTGTTTGTGATTCTGAAAAATCATTCATCACTATTGACGAGTTGAGTGTTAGAGAATTGGCTCGTAAATGAATAAAATAATGTGTAATAGTTGTGTTATTAGATTAATGATATAATATAATGATTGGTTTGATTCGTAGTGGATGGAATTTCAATAGGTTCTTCTCTTGCACACCATGTCTAGTTACAACACCTATTCGTATGATACCAAGATTAAGCTGCTGACAAGGTGATTACTAGTTGAATCTTAACTTTCCACTCTCAAGGTGGGAGCAAGATCTAGGTCACAAATATTAACAGATGAATAAAGTCTTGGTTTATGCTGTGCTGGGATGGTGTGAGACCTTCAAAGGCTATAAAGAATTTCCTTCGTGTGATCAGATATTAAGATTTTCAGGGCTCATTTGCTATGTAAATTACTTAGCCGCTAATATCGTATTTTTTTTTTATCCCTTTTTCCTAGACGTTAGGAGAATATTTGTAGATCTTGAAGAAAATCCTATTTCAAGTTCAGGATCAGTTGTCGAAAAATTTCGAGCAGCTTATAAGTTTTCAAAGTTTCATTCAATCTAGTCTCTTTTGTATCATAAACTGGTTTTTGAATCAAGGTCAACCCATAATTTTCAGGATTAACATCAACATACTTCAAAGTATAATTTCTAACCAAAGACATTGAACTTCTCCAATTTTCAGTTGGTACAGTATTTGCATATTGCCAATTAGAAGCCCATGCTAAACCTAAAGCACCATCTTCCGGTTCAGTGTTATCAAAAGATTGAAATGCATAGAAATCTTTACCAATGTCCATGAATCTTGTAGCACCATCATCTGGATGGAATGTAGTACCATCAAAATCACCAATGAAATATTCATTAATCGAACCACCTAATGGAGAGCCCGGGTTAATTGCTAATAACAAGACCCATTTCGAAGTGACAGTATCATTTAATGGGTTTTCAATTGGTAATTTGAACAAACCAGGACATTCATATTGGAATCCTAAATAACCATTTGAAGTGAAATTTGATTTTAGATCCCATTTTTTCAAATCTGGGGAACCGTAAATTTGAACTTTAAATTCTTGTGTTTTGGCAACAACCATAATCCATTGATTTGATTCATCATGCCATAAAACTTTTGGATCACGTTGTTGAGATGAATTAACATTGATAACTGGATTTTGGTCATATTTGATGAATGAATAACCTTTATCTAATGAGTATGCGATTTCTTGAGTTTGTAATTGAGCATTATTTGTATAAATGGCCACGATTCTTTGTTCTGGATCCGTAGAATCGTTGAAAAAACCTGAGGTATTGTTTCTATCAACAACAACTGAGCCTGAAAAGATACCTTCATCATCATTTTCAGGTTCTAATGCATTACCGTGATAATCCCAAGTTAATAAATCTTTTGAAGTGGAATGACCCCAAGTGACAGGTGTAGCCCAAATTGATTTCTTATCTGGATTATGTTGGAAATAAACATGCCATAACTTGTCTTTCCTATCATAAAACATCCCATTCGGATCATTCATCCAACCTTGATCTGGGGTTAAATGGATTTGAGGTCTAAGGTATTCAGTTGAAGCATCAGCAATGGAGTTGAATACTGAGAATAATGGGAGTAGCAACAATGGGGATAGTTGGATCATGATGTCTATGTATTTATAGCCTGTAATCTTCATTCTTGATGGATGGTTCTTTGGTTCTTTTCAAGGGTATTTATAAGTATGAATCTTGGGGGATTTATGTCCAGTGGAAATGCCAACTCAAGGTTTTTTGATGATGATGATGATGAGTATTAGACAAGGGGTATTTGTCCATTTGTGTACACGCGCGTGCTTGTCCAAATTGTGGGTTTGATCTGATCATTAGTCTATGCTGTTTTTAGAGCTTTTGCTTCGAGAAACTGAAATTCGAGTTTTCGATCATCGGATAAATAATCGGTGAAACCATGAGACGAAAAGAATGTGTCAAACATAAAAAACGTGAATAAACTGAAAATAAAGTGATTAAATGGACGCTTACTAGTCTATTGATTCTTCTCCAAATAATGTCTTTATTGCTGTGTGTTTGCTCTCCTTTTTTTGTCCTTTTGGCTGCCTGTGGGGGTCGTATAACCTGTTTCTTGGATCTGCCATCATCACTGACGCAAGACGATCTGGAGACTCTTAAAACAGCCAATGACAAAGGCTTTTTCCGTCTGGAGAAACTACAATAATCGTCATTATTATGCTGAAGGAATTCCATTAGACTAAAATGTCCCTTTCTCGGAACAACCATTCTATTTATCCAGTTTTTTTGTCTTATGATTTGATCAACTTCTCTTGTTCCAAACCAACCAACACTCATCGAATATAGGACGACTTGTATAGCTGTCCGCCATACTCATCAATTCAACATCATTCAATTCTGCCTTGGACTTTCCGTGGAATGATGAGTATCCCATAATTGCATCCGCCTTAGTCGTCAAGATGTCCTTGCACCAATCACCGCTTATACAAGAGTTGAATTTCCAATACAGTTGTCCAATACATAGCTTCATCTCCATCATAGCAAGATTCATACCAAGACACATTCTGTTTCCTTGTCCAAATGTGAAAATCATCGACCTCATTAATTTAATACGTGATTTGTATTCATCATCTGATTCACCCTTTCCAGGTAACCATCTCTCTGGAATGAATTGGTTTGGTTCCAAGAAAATCTTAGGATCACGATGAATTGTATATGGCTGAACAGATACTATTGTTCCACCAGGTAGTTCCACTTGAGTTCCATCACTTAATTCAACTTTAAATTCTCTTGAATCTACAACTCTTGGTTCAAACCCTGGAATGGCTGCATGTAATCTAATAGTCTCCATAATAACAGCATCCAAGTATGGTAATTTATCCAACTTCTCCAACTCAATTACATCATCATCCTTAATAAAATGTTCATTCATCTCTTGAGCTATTCTTTCTTGAATATATTGATTAGCAGGTCTTGATAATTCCCAACAGCAATAAGTCAGACTAGTACCAGTAGTTTCATGCCCAGCAGCTGTATGATCAAATAACTCACTTCCAATCCCAAACTTGTTAACCATTTGAGAATCATACAATGATTTGATCATGTTTATATCATCATTTGAACCATTCTCCAAGAAATCATCATAGGCTTCCAAAAATTTAGCCCTTATCCATTCTCTACAGCCATCACTGAGGGTTTTTGTTTCTTTGGTTGCAGCATAGTCCCAAAGTGAAGGGAAAAAAGTTGTATAAAACCACATTGAAGAAGATGCTCTAAATGATTTTATGATTTCTCTTTGATCAAGATCTAATATCAGGTTCGTACTGAACTTTGAGCCAAATTCGAAAAAAGTGACAACATCCATAGCCAAAGAATTAAACAATTCATAAACATCAATCCCATCACCGACATGAGATCCCACAAATTCCAAAACATTATTAACCCTATCATTAATATGAACTTGTGAAGAATTCATAAAAACAGATGTTTTGGAATATAACTTGGCCATCAATCTCTTCCTCTTGATATGCACACCACTATCCAACATTGAAAAAGAGTTCAACTCATCAAAATTTTGAAATTGTCCATAAAATTGACTCTTTGGTAAATTTCTATCAATATAAATCTTCTTCAAACTTGATACATGGGATAATGAAACTTCATTTGGTGCAACCTGTACCACAGATCCATATTTCTGGTGTAGTGTGTCTACTTTGACTATCCTTTTCTCAACTCTATGGTCGTTTAATGTGAATAATGATGATATTTTGTATAATGTTGGACCAGGGATCTTGTGGAGTGGGTTTAAAAAGAATGGGTATATGATTATTCTAAAAGTGAGGGCTGATAACACGAGGGTGGTGATGAATGTGATTGGACTGGCTCTATAGAGTGTAATGATAATACCGTCTGTCATCTTTACTGGATAGTTTGAGCCATGTTGTGGGTGTGTTTTCTGGCTCTTTTGCATTGGATTTATACGTTTCTTATCGTGGAGCTGATTTTTTTTCGTGATCGGAATTTCCTTCTATTAGAGGAGCGGAATTTGGGATTATAGAAGATGGGGGTTTCCAAAGGACTAAAAGCTTTAAATGGCTTGGGAGTGGCTTATATTAGTAATGGGCTCTTAAATGGCTTTCTTTTGGTGCAAATCTGGCTCAAATTGGTGGACTTTCCATTGTTTTAGGCTCTCGGTGTAGACTAGAATACACTGAAGAGTTCAATTTAGCCAATCAGAACAATTGCAAATGAAATCAACTTATATTCAAAGAAAAAGGCATATTTATATATATCGTATATGATTGTATGGGTATAGATGGTTGGTTGGCTAGAAGAATCCTCATTGCTTCTTGCTAATTGGTTTTTCCAATCTTTGAACTTCTGGTAAAAACCCCAAATGCTCAACTAAAACATAGTGATCCTCCTGTTTCAACAAGAGAACTCTGAGATATTCCAGATAGACAACGTAGAAATAAACACCAGTACCTGTGAGAACATGCCACCAACTGTGTAATTCGAAAAAGAATCCATATGGCATACCAATATTTCTTCTTAATTTGATCCAACTATTACAAAAATGAACATCCATATTCCAAAGTGCATAACCTGTTAAAAAGGTTACAACACCTCTGATCATGGTTCTGAACAATTTGGCACGGTCAACTGGATCCTTAACAAATTTCAATGTTAAATAATGAGATCTACCCACAATGAAGACATTTAATAATGCATAAGCAACTTGATGAATAGTTGGATCTTTGAAATAAAGATACACTGCAGTTAATAGATTAGCACCAAATAAGACACTAGTACCAATTGTGATTGATTTCTTTGTAGTGACACCTTCACTGAAAACTGACCACATTGGAATACAAGTTGCATAAATCATTGGCAATTCATCCAATAATTGGAATTCATATTTCAAAGTCATATGGAATAACCAACTACCAACACCAACTAGTGCAAATCCAAAACTTATCAATATGAATCTAACTTCCAAATGGTTTTTAAAAGCTGAATACATTGCATAACCTGCTAATATTATAAAGACCGAGTTTGATAAAGTGTTCATTGCTTCTGCAATATATGGAGTTACAACATAGTTTTCTTCACACCAATCAATTGTTGAGGTGACTTTATCCCAATAACCTCCATCAGGAACTGCAGGATAAGGTTGAGCAAATGGTAATTGATACATGGTTACTGATGATGATGATGAGCTGTAGATTGCTGTATGACGGCGTAGCCTTTAACGCAATGAATATGGAAACGAACTTGGTGATCTATAAGGAACAACAAATGAGAACTATGACAAGAAGGCTTGTATATGGAATGGATGAAGGAATAACTGAGTGGATCCTGATTGAAGCTACTCTTCTGAGGAAAAGAAACGGATCAGCTTTGCACTAATTAATCCATCTCTAAACTTGTGCCATGCCGATTAGCCCCGTTTAAATCCGAGGGTGTTGATTTCGAGGGTAAATACACGTGACATTGTGATTAGATAAGATAAGCGATGGTGATTAATAAGCATTATGGCCTATTGAATTCGCGAACTCAAAGGCAACTGAAAAGGAGGCCAAATGATAATAACATCAAGATCTAAAACAACAACAATATCAACAATTTAAAGGTCAATTGATCAAAATGAAGTCTGTTTTTATTTCTACAAAACTCAGAAACACAGACAATGTTGACTGGGCCACAGCGCTCAAGAACTACCTAGCCAGAATTTACGGTTCTTTCACAGATTTCACTAATGAGGTCAAGATTATCAACAAGTTGAGATTAGATTTGAATGCTTCTACAAATGATTCATCAAATAGATCTTTTTTGAAAGACTTATACTACAAATACTATGGGCAATTGGAGCTACTAGACTTGAGGTTACCAGTTCAAGAAGATGGTGTACGTGTTAAATTTCGTTGGTATGATGCTTATGATCCTTCAACTCATCATACTCAATATTCATTAGCCTTTGAAAAGGCATCAATCTTGTTCAATTTAGCATCGCTGCTATCTACAATTGCTTCTGATGATTTTGAAAATGGTGATTTCAAATCAAGTTATCAATTTTTTCAATATTCTGCAGGTATATATAAATTTATTGGTGAAAATTTCCTACATGCTCCTTCTCAAGATCTTGATGGTAAAACTGTTGCTTTTTTACAAAATTTACAGCTAAGTCAAGCTCAAGAAGTGTTTTTGTTGAAATTGATTAGTGAAGATTCTTCTAAAAAATCATTGATTGCCAAATTGGCAATGTCAACCTCTATTCATTATGAACAAACTTTATCAGCTTTTGAAAAATTGGAAAATGAATTTGGTGAAGAGTACAAGTGGACAAATAATTTGAAATTCAAAACAAGCTTTTATCAAAATATTGCATATTTAAACTATTCATTATCTATTGAAGAGAAAAAAATTGGTGAAGCCATTGCATTTTTAAAATTAGCATTGACTGGGTTTGATTCTTTGAAAAAAATTGATAATCAAACCAATATTGATTATAAAACTTATCAATCTCAAACTGAAGAAAAATTGAAATCTTTGTCAAGAGATAATGATTTTATTTATCATGATTTAATACCTTCAAAAGATTCACTTGAACCAGCAGTTATCATAAAGCCATTAGGTGCTGCTAAAGCTATAAGCCTTAATGATCATGCAAATATAACTGAAATTGTCGGTGAAGATATCTTTGAAAAAGTTATCCCAATGGCTGTTCATGAAAAATTAAGTCTTTATAGTGAGGAAAAAGCTAAAATCCTAAGAGGTGAAATTGAGAAAAATGAAACTGCAGATGCTGAGTTGAGCTCATTCTTAGAATATTTAAATTTACCTTCATCTCTAGATAATTTCAAGAATAATGTTAAGAATAAATTGGATTCAAAATTAGTTGGCTGGTCGAACGAAGTTAATGATTCTCAATACAAAGATATAGAGGCAAATAAATCATTGATTAGTGATAAAAAGTCAATAGTTTTAAGCACCATCAAAGAATTGGAAGCAAAGTTACAAGATGAAGAAAATGATTATAATCAAAAGAAGCCACAGATTGGTACATCCCAGGAACCTTCACAATCAGCGTCTATTAATTTGAGAGATGAATTAACAAATGCAAAACAATCATTATTAAGTGCTACCAAATTAGATCAACAATTAAATCATACTATTGAAGGTGAAACAACAAGGTTGAATCAATTGAAATCAACACAACAACTTGAAGCTGTTTTCTTTAGTAACAACCAGCAAGAACAAAACTTGTTGGATATTGATGACTCTTCAAATGATCAAATTTCAAAACATATCACTAGAATTGAAACAAGTTTGAAACTTTTGAATAATCTGAAATTAGAAAGATCAAAAATAATTGAAGACTTGAAAACTGTTATTCACGAGGATGATATTTCAAATATACTTGTTTTGAATAATAAAAAATTAAGTGGGAAAGATGAAAAGGCATTATTTGATCAAGAATTAACAAAATTTGAACCATATACAAATAGATTGGATTCAATAATTTTCAAACAACCTCAAATTATTAAAGAAATTAAGATTTCATATGATGAAATATTATCATCAAATTCACAAATTTCTGAGGAAACTTTGAAAACTAAAGAATTTGAAAAAACTTATAGATCATTTAGAGAATATGAAACAAATTTCCAAAAAAGTGTCACATTTTATGATAATCTGATCAATTTCGTTAATGATGTTAAATCAAATATTGAACAATTTGTTAGTGATAGATATTCACAAAGAGATAGAATCATCAATTCATCAAGACCACCTCAACCAAATGATGCGTTACGTGACAGGTTCAACAAATTGAGTATAGGAAGTAATCAAAGTCCAAGATCTTCATATAGTCATGAAATTCCATCTCAACCTCCAAGACAACCATCATTTGGAGATGCTCCATTACAACCAGTGAGACAGCAATCATATAATTCTTCAATCTCAAGCCATCATGCATATGACCAACCAACACCATCTAATTCATATTATCAATCATCACCACAACTACCACCAAAGCCTCAGCAACCTCAACAGCAATATCAATACACACAACCAACTCCACCACAGTATAGTCAACCAACTCCACCACAATATGGATACACTGCATCACCATCTGGATATTCAGACAGGTCAGCACCACCCCCATTACCTCCAAAATTCGAACAGCAACAACAACCTCACCATAGTGGTCCACCATCTGGATTATCATCACTACAACCACAACCTTCAGATAATTCGAACCGTGTTCCATTTTATAACACACCGTCTGCGTTTGACCAATCAATGTATAAAACATTCGGTGCACCAACTCAACAACCACCACAACAACCACCGAGGTATTCATATCCCTATGATCCTAACAAACCGTACCAATGATTGGTTATAATAAAAAGTCTACAATGTTTTAAACGAGTGATGTAGTTTTTCATTTATTAAATTTTTTTCTTTGCTTTGGTTTGAAATCTTTAGCAGATGGTATATACCAAACATCTTCAGACCCAAAATCAGCTTCAGAGACTTTAACAAAATTGATGATCCCGTAATCTATCATGGCTATTAAAATGTATCTATATCCATTTTTCAATCTTTTTTGTTGTTGTTGTTCATCAAAATTTTTATTTTTATCTTTATATTGAGTATTTGAGAAAATTTCTCGTAATTGGGATAATGTTGGGAAGTTATACTTGTTTGTATTCTTCACAATGACTTGGAAATCTGGTGGTGGTGGTGTTTTTTTACTGAATTTTGGGTCTGGTTTCCATATATCAAATGTTAATGAGATTTTTGATGATGGTGATGGGGTTTCTTGTTGTTGTTGATCTTTCACTTTATGAAATGGTATGAGTTTGATCGAATTGTATATCTGAGTATAGTTTATATATTTTGATGATGTGAAATGGGAAGGGTGAAATGATGGGAATGATTGGATGCCCCAATTTTGTAAAAAAGTGTTGATCTTGTTGATTATTGGTGAATTTGTCCAAAGTGTGATTATTCTATTGTACAAGTTTTTGAAAATTGATAGATCCACCAGTGGATTCACTTTTATGTTTTCAATCTTGCTTTCATATCTTGTTGGATCATTTCTCATCACTATAAACCCATGTCTCTTCAAATATGAATAAACGTGATATTCATCAATTTCATCTTCATTCTCAAAACAACAAGCATAAACAGCCTGTATACTCATAGGAACATCTTTAGATTCGAACCAAGGTTCCACTGTACCTCTCTCGGCCAAATAACAAAACTCTTCAGCACTCAGCCAACATTTATTATTAGAATCCACAACACCACAAGTTTGTAAAAAAGAACCTTTTGGTTTTTCAATCAATGCCTTCCTCACTGATGGGATCCAAACAGCTTTGACATGTTGCTTCAAAACATGTCCTCTATTTCCAGCAAGTGCGGCAAACATCGAGTCTCGACTATCTTGTAGGATCTTCAGTTGGATGTCTGTTCCATCTGGTTCATAATCTTTTTCACCACGCTTTGGTAATGATGTATCTTTTACTTTTGACAAGTTTCTCCAATCCTGGATCTCATCTTCGATTTCCACTTGGACGTCTGGGTTTATTGATCCTCCTTGTAACAGCACTTCTTCATCCTCCATCTCTTGAGTTTATGTCTTTATATTTTTACTCAAAGTTGTGAATCTTTATCACCTTTTTGGAACAATTTTTTTTTATGTTTGTTTATTGACACGCTGAACAAATGGCAGATTTTTGATTTTCAAGAGAGAGAAAATCTTTGGATCGAGAATTTCAATGACCAAATGAATTAAACAAGGGAAAAAGTCATAAGAAAAGGGAGTTCAAAAGGTGATCTCAGGCTATTGCTTATTATTATTCAATCCGATAATTAAAAGATCAAATCATTTTTTCAAATTACTCAAAAATCGGCAGGAACTTTCCAAAGGTATTAATCAAGTCAGTGTAGATGCAACACCGTCACCATGTCAGAAAATTCAAATAATGAGCCCCCATTGACACTATCGTCAATGTCGCTGTCCATCTATAGAGACATTATGGAAACAATCACTCGAGAAATCTTTGTTGAAACGATAATGAGAGAACAAATCACAAGATTACGATATGGGAAACTTGAAGCAGGAAACACTCCACAACCAATAGAAACGCCCATAATGAACCACAGCACAATCAATGGCAATGGATCACTGTTACTGAGTGCTAGTAATAGTGTTAATAATACAAATAATAATAGTCGGAACCCTTCGCCCAATCCTGAGCTGTTGACCAGGATTGAGTATTATAATGTTATGGGGAGAGATATATTTGGGAACGAGAAACAAAGTGATAGTAGTCGGTATTTCACATGCGATAATTGCTCTAGAAAGATAGCTGGGAATAGGTTTGCTGCTCACATTGATAGATGTTTAGGAGGACGTTCGAGAGTGAAATGAATATTGATGTTTTGCATATTGAACAGAGGTGGGAAGATGTTGTAGAATATATTGATCATTATCTGGGATATTTTGATTATCATTACTCATATTGAACCAGTGATATACTTTCATCAAATCAAATAACCTGTGTCATTGTGACTACTATTGGCATTTCTATGTCAATATTTCAGCTATAAAGACGGGGATTTTCTCATGGAATATGAATTTATCCATACAATCTTGTTTTTAAATACATTATTTCTCTCTTCAGAACAACTTATCAAGTATTTCTCTTTTATAAATCTAAAATTCTCCATAATTTGTATTTGTGGTTAAATGCCCTGGTCGTGATTATCTGCCATTCCGATACGTGCCATCATTATCTATCAAAAAAACTCAGGAAAAGAGACAATTTTGACACCAATTTTAAAACAAACAAACAAATAAACAAGAGAATCAATTAGAAATAAACCATAATCAAAGAATGACTGAGTTATTGGATTTATTCAACCAAGAAATAGTCAAGTTCAAAAAGAATGAAGGTCATATTTCCCAAACGTTGAAGGAAACAAGGAGCTTCATCACTGATTTGGAGGCAATTGAAAAGCAATTGGAACAACTGGAGGATGAAGATGATGATGAAGAAATTTACAATCAATTGATAACGAAGGCAAATAATCATCATATTTCATGGGAGGAGAAATTGAGACAGAATCTTAAAACAACAAATTCAAATCTAAACAAGTTTAGTAAAAATATATTGGATAAAATTTATGAATTTGAATTGAATGATGTTTATATTTATAAGATTGATAAGACTTCAACAAATTTGAAATTGATTGATAATGCTATAAAATTACATTTGATACGGAATGGAGATTTGAATATAATTGATCAAGATGAATATAAAGATGATGATGTTGAGAAAGGTGATGATCCAAGAATTGATTTGAATCTATTGAGTAAATTTACAGAGATGAATCATATTTTGAAGAAAATGCTGAATGAAAGGGATTTAGGAGATGCTATACAATGGGCTATTAAGAATGAAGCTGTGCTATTAACACAAATGGGATCTGATTTGGAGTTTAATTTACATAAATTACAATTTTTGGAATATTATAATTCGGGTGAGATTTTTAAAGCTTATCAATATGGTAAACAATGGTTCCCAAAGTTTATTAATACAAATAGTGAGAATTTGCAAAGTGTTTCAAAATTGATTTCATCGATATTATTTGATTCGAAAGATGAATCATCACCATATTATAAAGAAAATCAATTATCAAATTCAAATTTCCAAGAGATTGGTATATTATTCTCCAAGAAATTTTGTTCAGTTATTGGATTTTCATTTGAATCTTCAATTTTCATGATTTTATTATGTGGATACATTTCATTTCCAACTTTTTTAAAATTTGTCAAGATTAAAAATTTAAATAATAAATTAGATTGGACAAGTCATAATGAATTACCATTTGAAATCAATTTACCAGATTTTTTGAAAAAATTCCATCCAATCTTCATATGTCCAGTTTCAAAAGAGGAAACTACAATGGAGAATCCTCCAATGGCATTACCATGTCATCATATCATATCTAAACAAAGTTTGAACAAATTAAGTAGAAATGGGGGAAGTTTCAAATGTCCATATTGTCCAACATCATCTATTCCTTCAAAGGCAAAACAAGTACACTTTGGAAATATATAATGATGACACCTATAGCTAATGAAATTGATGATACCTAATTTTCCAAACTCTATTGTAAATGTTACGCGTTTTCAAACGTCAAGGAAATCGGAGGCAACAAGCAACTCCAAGGCCATTTCTGTGGGTATGTTGAACTCTGGGATATCGTCATCGCCTCTATATTTGAGATTGTAGTATAAATATTCAACAACTTTACCTAATAAACGGCCATCCATTTCTTGTAATTTGATCTTTCGTTCTTCAGTTTCTCTAAATGTGGAGCTCAGCATGTTTTTCAACGTTCCAGAAGCCATTGCTGCCTTTTTGCGGATGATGAATTCGAACCCATCGGATGAGACTAAAGTGATGTATTCAGGAGGCATGATAAAGAGCAAATAATTGGCTAAAAGTGTTGTTTTTTGGTAACAAATTGCTGAGTATTAAATGGTTTTTCTGAGCTTTAACGTGTTTTTTTTGAAAAAAGATCAAATTCGCCAAAATGTTTCGCGAACTCGTTTTGTTTTTTTGGAAAAGGTCAAATTCAAATTCAAATAAACAAAATTTATCATTTTAAAGAGGGAAAACAGAAGGAATTCAAATGTCGAATCCTAGTTTAGGTGAGTATGGATAGTTTCAACTGGTTATAATCTAGTCACTAACTTCTAAAGGCTGGGAACGTCTCAGAGACGTCTATTACAGAAACAGAGAACTCTACTCCATAACTTGGAACATCAAAAACATCAACAACTACATCATTGCCATTTCCAAGTACACAAAAGCAATAGCATCCTATAAATTCCAGAATGATGTCAATGAACTAAAAGATCAAAACACCCAGGATATTGAAATCTATTCAGGAAGTGGGAATTTCATCACTTCAATCAATTGGAATAATCATGTTAATGGCCGGATCATTGATATGAAATGGACAATTGATGAGAAGCTATGTGTATTGTTACAGAATGGGTTAATTAGAGTGTATTATGACTTTGAAGGGAATTTCAATGAATATGAAATTGGTTATGATTCACAATTAGTTGGAATCAAGAGTTTCCTAGTCCATGGTAACGTTTTAATAATACTCCTTAATGATTTCAAAATTGTTTACATTGATCTTGATAATACAATCTCAGTCAATTCTAAACTTTTCAAAGATTTAAAAATTGAATTACCTGAAGAATCAATACATTTTTGGAATTGGGATGTTTTACCTTCTTCATCATCATTTCAAATCTTGATAAGTATTAATAAAGCAATCTATGCAATCCCCAAATATGGGAAAATCATTCAAAAATCTATAGATGGTCCATTCCAAGGTGTTCATGTTTCAGAAAATCATGAATTTATTGCATTATATCAAGAAGGTTCTAAAAAAATTTATATTGTCACTGCAAATTTCAATAAGGCACTTTTTGATTTCAAATTAGATTCAGCACCACCACCAAGACAAATAAAATGGTGTGGCTCAGATGCAGTGGCAGTGGCATATGATGATTATGTTAAATTAATAGCCCCTGGTGGGTCTTTGAATTTTTTCATAAATGATGATTTTAAAATTTCCTCAGAAATTGATGGATTAACAATCTTGACAAATGTTTCATTAGAATTCTTATCAAAAGTTAATAATGACACGGTGGATTGTTTCAAGATTGGTTCAACTTCAAAATCATCGATCCTTATTGATTCAATTGATAAATTAAATAAACATTCCCCCAAGGCAAATGAAAATTTAAAAATCATTGGATCAGATATTTTTTTAAATCAAGCTGTTCAAACTTGTATCCGTGCAGCTTTTGAAGAATTTGATCCATATTGGCAAAAAAAATTATTAAAAGCTGCATCGTTTGGGAAATCTTCATTAGAATTGAATTCATCTTTTAAAAATTCAATTAAATTTGTGGAAGCTTGTGATCAATTAAGAATCATTAATAATATAAGGTCTAATGAGATTGGGATTTTCCTAACATTTACACAATTCCAACAAATTGGTATTGAAAAATTGATCAAGTTATTAGTTAAAAGACAAGAATTTTATCAAAGTTTCCAAATTTCCAAATTTTTAAAATTACCAATTGATTTAATATTTATAGATTGGGCATGTTGCAAGATTAAATATAATCCAAATTTAAATGATGAAGAATTATCACAATTAATAATAACAAAATTCCAAAATATTAATAATAATTCATACATTTCATTTGAAAAAATTTCCACAATTGCATTTCAAGAAGGTCGATTAAATTTAGCGAAAATTTTAATCAATTTTGAATCATTATTTACAAAGCAAATCCCATTATTATTAACAATGGAGGAACATGAATTAGCATTGAAGAAATCAGTGGAATCTCAAGATGTTGATTTAATATTGGAAACAATATTAAAATTAAAAGAAACATTATCATTACCAAATTTTTTCAAAATTTTAAATAATTCCAAGATTGCATCAAATTGTTTTGAATATTTCCATCATGATGATATTAAATTAATTCATGACTATATTAATCAAGCTGATAGATTAATAGATATTGCCAATTTTGAAATTGATCAATATATCATCCATGGTGATCAGGAAGATTATTCCAAGAAATTAACAGTGTTACAAAACTCATTTGATACATATAATTTAATGAGAAAGAATTCAAATGATTCAAAACAAATTGAAAAACAATTGAAATTGGTGAAATTACAAGAAATTTATACAAATGATTTTAATATTGAATTCAATAACTTATCAATAGTGGAAACATTAGAAAAATTAATCTTGTTGAATCAAAATAATAAAATTAATCAATTTTTAAAAGATTTCAAAATCAATGATAAAAAATTTCAATATATTAAATTAAATTTCTTAATCAAGGAGAAAAAATTTGATGAACTATTTGAATGGGGCATGTCATTGAAAAAACCAATAATTGGATATGAACCATTCATCCAAAAACTAATCTCCCAAAATGAAAACTCAATGGCTTCAAAATTTTTATCAAAAGCAAACCTATCATATTCTGACAAGATTGAATATCTAATAAAATTAAAAGATTTCAAAACTGTTATTGAAGAAGCATATCATAAAAAGGATTTATCCACACTAGACAAGATAGAACCAATGATTTCCACACCAAGATTAAAAGAATTATGCAACGAGTATCAAAACTCATTACAACAAACCTCCTCTGCCACCACCACTTCCACAACAAGGTTTTTTTAAATCAACCCACCATTTATATATTGTGCCCCTGCTTGTTTGGGAATAAACACACCATCCTCAACAACCCCATTTTGTAAACCTTCTTCCCCCGTTAGGAAACCTGGAATGGTCTCTGGATTTATTAACCCATCTGCACATAGTTCATGTAATCCTGCAAATACGTCATTCCCATTAAATCTCAATTTCAACCTAGGTCTCTCATTATTGAAATCACTAATCAATTCAAATTGGGCAGTCTGTATAGGTGTGATTGAACTGTATTCATTCTTATCGATATTTCTCAACTCTTCATTAACTTTCCTCTTCTTGAATGGTTTATTATCTTCATACAACACATCACTTTGCAACCCATCAAGGGATCCTTTAAACCTCAACTGTGCAACCTTACACCTCTTCTCATCCAGATCCATCGGAGTCTCCTCTTTTTGTAAAGTTTGATGAGTCTCAGGATCATCAAAGGGGGAAATATCAATGGCCCCATCTGCGTAGGGCGTCCATATGCCTAAAGATGATGAGAATCTTGAATTACCATGGATGATGTGTAGACTTTCCAAGCTTTTCAATAGTGTTGAGGAAGGGTTAGATATGATTCTTAGTTGTTTTGTTGGGGAAGACAGAGCGAATGATATTGATTGTAGTATTATTGAAGATGTTTGATCATTTGTTATGGGTGAATGTATAATGTTTGATGAGTTGTGAGGTAGTGAGATCAGGAACGGTTTCCTTGACACGAGTGAGTTGTTTATGGAGTTTGAAGTGGTGGAGGTGTGTAATAGGTCAAATAATTGGATTCTGATGATTGTTAAAGGGTAATGAGGATGATGTGATATATAAATATGATTCATGAAATAATTTGATAATCCAAGAACTAGTCTTTCCAAAAACAATTGAGGATCATGTAGGTTTAAAACGTGTGGTTCATCTTGACTATTAACCAGTTGGGAAACTTGCCATAAGAATCCTTGGGATTTCTCCACTATTAATTGTGAATCAATCTGTGCATATTGTAGTAAATTCAACCCATTTGGATAAATATCAACTAATAATTTATCAATTATTCTTCTTTTGTTGGTATTTTTGGTTTTATCTTTATATGATTGTAACAAAACCTTGAAATCCTGGATATATTGGTCTAAATCAGTTTCCAATTCTTCTAATATTTCCAAAGATGGTCTTGGTTGTGTTAATGGCATTGAACACCATAATAAGCAAATGTTTATTAATGAATCCGTTGTGAGTCTTTGCAGGATTCTTGAGATGACTATGGGACTTCTTTTGGGGATGAATGAGTTTCTAAGGGCATTTGATTTGGACATTTTGAGGGAGTAACCAATATTTGATATTGTTATTGATGTTAATGTTAATGTTTTTAATTGAATGTTTTTTTGTTTACTTTTTTTTTTTCGTGTCTCTGAAAAATTTAAGCCAAAATTAAATCAAAGAACAAAAAAGTATGAAATTAATGCCCAAATAAACATTTGAAATATCTTTGAATTCGTTAATTAAATGGCGAGTTATTCGGTTATAGAAGTAATACAAATTCATAAATAAATTCATCCATTTAAACACGCGTAAAAGATATTATATAAAGATAAAAAGAAGTTGAAAAAAAAAATGACTCAATAGTTGAAAAATATATAACAATTGACAATATGATGTATAATATATCCTTAATGGATTCTTTGCCTCAATAAAACCTCCCTGAAAAATAAAAATTGAACTCTGAAAAAATATGACTATTTGTTTGATTTGTTTTATTTGTTTTATTTGTTTTATTTGATTATTCATGACCTAAACTTATCAAAATCACTATCATCACTATCCGAATAATGTCCATCATGATGCAATGTCGTATCATTCAACGTTGTTTCATCCGGATTAGTCACCCTCAATGTTTTTTGATGTCTTTCATCAGGTAAACTTCCATTACTCAATCTTTTTCTACCAAAATCAGTAGTGTTGATGATTGGAGTTGGTTGATCAAACCCATCTAATGAATGTTGTTGGTTTCTTTGGTAAAAACTCATATCGTTATGTATTGGGGTTGATGGTTTTTCACGTTGTTCATCATCGTCATCATCCTGGGAACGACGAGTTCTTATAAAGATAAAGACTAATAATCCAATCAATGCCAATACTGCAACTGTGACACCGACGGCGATACCTGCAATGGCACCTTTGCTTAATCCTTGGTTGTTAGATTTGGAATTGACATCCTGATTGTTTTGGTTTGGATCCACTGCTGAAGAAGATGATGATGAAGAAGTTGGTTGAGCAGCTGATGGAGATGAAGATGAAGTTTGTGTTGAAGTGATGACTGTGTTTGATGCGGATATTATAGAAGTGATGACCGACACTTGGGTTGTTAGTTTGGATGATGAAGTGGCTGAACTAGATGAAGTGGAGCTTGATGATTTAGAAGTTGAACTGGAAGATGTTGAACTTGATGAGGAACTAGTGGAAGTTGAACTAGTTGATGTAGAGCTTGAGCTAGTTGATGTTGAACTTGAACTAGTCGAGGTTGATGAAGTACTTGTTGAACTTGAGCTTGTTGAACTTGAACCTCCTTGAGAACTTGATCCCTCATCATCATCAGTATCTTCTTCACCATTTGTATAAACAGATAAATAGCCATTCCCACCACATTTCTCACTAGGATACCCATTACAATTGGTTGAGCATTGGCCAGAACCAGCACTCTTGATGTTTGAAGGTAATTTGTTCCCACAATAACATTCATCACCATTACCGGTGGCTGCAATGGCATAGCCTGAACATTGTTGTTGGCAATAACTATTAGTTTGCCATGTATAGTCTCCCTTGGATTTCAAGAAGCTGGATAAGTCACTTTGGGAGTAGCATCCTTTTGAGTTGTAAGAGGCAGCTGAGATTGTGGATATTGTGCTCAGCAGAGACGATATACGCGTTATCTTCATGATTTGGATGGATCTATTAATAGCGAGTGGGATGGAATGGAATGAATGGACTAAGCGAGTGACAATTGGATTCCTTATTTCTTTCTCTTCTCTTTACTATCTTTCTCTTCTCTTTCTTCTTTCTTAACTTTCCCTCTTCAATTGATTCTTTCTTTCTTCTTCGTTGAAATGTTTTTTCCTGTTGTTGACTTTTTTTCGGTTGTTTTGATTTTGAATTTCAAAAGTGAATTTTTTTGGGCCAGAACAAAGTTTTGAAAAGGGCCACACTTTGTAAACACACAGAACGCGTTCGCGGCTTGGGTAATACGCGTAGAGAGTAGAGAATAGAATTGATAGAATAAGATATAGATATAATAGAGTATAGTAATAGTAATATTCATTGAACCGAGAATAGTAATATAATATGTATCTACTTCTAATTATTCTACAGCCCTAAAACTTAAGTCTTACACGTCCATCGAAAAGGTACGTTTCACTTCATCCTCTTCACTTGCATCAATCCACATCGAAGCGAAGATTCCCAATTGGCTGAGTCAAGACACGCTCTACAGAGAACAAATTTAACATAACATATCAATTATTAAGCAGATCTGGTAGGATATTCTCATCTTGAAAAATCAACTCATCTTGATTCATCTTTATATCCATAGATTCATTTATAAATACATTTAGAAACTTGTTAAACTCTTCACTACTCTTCTGTAAGGCATCCCCATACTTGGCGAAGAACTGTCTCAATTCAACATTAATCAATTTATCCATATTTGATAACTCCATTGAATCAACTCTTTGTATTAATGATGGATGTACTGATTGTGATTCCAACTTTTTATCCTCTAATTTGACTAATGCAACAATCTCACTTTCACTATATGATTTATTCACAACAAATTCATCTGGTGGGAATAATATATGATCAATTGAATAATTATGGGTAAAGATATTGATCCCATATTTGGAGAATTCTGTTAATAGTTTAATGAAACTTGATTCTAAAATTTTATCGAAAACTTGTTTTTTTTTACTATCTTGATTGATTGGTAAAATACCTGAATTTTCAAAACATTGAAGCACTAACCCCTTATGATTCATTTTCAAATCTTGGAATGAACTTTGTATTATTTCATAAACTTGAACAGGTGTTAGATTTATCAATTTATTCAATGTGATTAATCCATAAAGATATTGTTTAAAACACATATTTTTAAAAATCAATTTAAACTGACGAACAACACCAAGGTTTAAAAATTGTAATTCTTCAAAATCTGAAACTAACTTAGCACTCGGACTCAATATTGAATACCGTGTTTGGAAATTTGGATTAAACCAAACTATATGAATTTTTTTGAAATTTTCCAAATTTATAAAATGTTCATAATGACAATCAATTAAAAGATAAATCTTTTTTTCAATTGAATTCTCCAATTTGGTTAAATATTGTAAAAAAATTTCATTCGTTATCATATTAATATTTGATTGATAATATCCATCTCTTTTCAAATCATGATTATTTATAATCAACGGTTCAAACCAATCAGAACCATCACCATTACAACAAACCCCAACTATGAATCTCATTGATGACGATTCATTCTCCAACGGTGTTATTCTTGGATTCAATACAATTTCATCAAATTGATAAATATCACTAATTGGCACATTTTCAAACAAATTTTGTAATCTTGTCTTTTCATCATGGAAATTTTTAGGCATTGATTCAATCATTTTTAAATAATCAATTATTAAATTTTTAGTTGTCATGATTTTTTGTTTAAAATGATAAACCCAACCATTTGATTTCCCAACATTATTATCAACATTACCAAACAATTCATTAAACAACCTCCATTGATAAATCAATACCCGTTCACTAACACTTTCATTCATCAATAATTTTTGATAAACCCACTTCTCCAGACATTTATCAATTAAATAGTTCTTCAAATTTGGTCGTGTCTTGTAGACACCCCTATTATTAACATTAATTTTTTGAAACATTGACCTTAATTCATCTTCATCTTTTAACCATCTATTAAAACTTGATTTCGTTATACTGAATTCATTCTGACCAATGAAATAATTAACTGTATACTGTTGAGATTTCGTACCATTCAGGTAATACCAATCCAATACTTTAATCTTTTGCTCCAATGTAGCCCTTGGTAATCCCATCTTTTTTTTCCCTTTAAAATAAAGATTTTTATAATTTCAAATCTCACTTTAAAAAAATTTTAACCTCTTGAAAATCCCTTTGAAAAAAGGAATTGGGACACGCACACCCATAACATTACCTAATCAGAATTTAATTAATTTACCAGAAACATCATCTTTAATATCATTTCTTTCTTCAATTTGTTGATGATGGTGTTCCAATCCATTGATCTGGTTCAATCCACTAGAATTATTAACCATTGCGTTGGTGGTGGTGATTGTCCCAGGTGTTCTTGAGATTCTAGGAGATGGTGAAAAAAGATTAACATAATCATTCATATTAAAACCAGGAGTCTTCATCAAATTAATACTTCTTTTAGGTGTGGCTGGTGTGGCGAATTTATGTGATCCGTTATTATTACTCTTTGGTTGTAATAGTTGTTGTTGTGAGGAGGAGGATGGGATGTTTGTTTGGGATGTTGATTGGGTTATCGATCTTGATGGAGTTGATGGATAATTCTTGTATTGAACAGGTGATGGAGATGTTGCTAAAAACATTAACAAGTCTGCACCTTCGTCTCTTGGACGTTTAGGTGTGGATAAATGTTGTTGTGGTGGTGGTTGGGTAGCTGATGATGATAAACCTTGTTGTTTAGCAACTGGCGATGAATAGTTGATTTGAGTTTTATTAGTTGATGAAGAGTTATAAATATCTGTGTTTAATGTGATTTTCTGTTGTGGTGGGGTCTTTGGGATTATTGGGATTTGGAATTCTTCATATAATGGGGATGAAGGTGGTAAATTGTTATTATTGTTTCTAATAGGGGATGCTTCATCTTCAGTCTTGTTAGCATCAATAGATTCAATGGATTTCTTCTTGTGGACCCTTTTAGGTGTTGTTAAATTGGATTTAGTGATTGCAGGTGAAGAATGAAGAGTATTATGATGATGGTTGCTTATGTTTGATAACGACTTCTTCTCTTTTAGTTTTGATTTCAAGTTTGTCTTTGATAAACGAGATTTCAACTGTCTTGTAATTCTATTCAACTCTGCTCTTTTGAGAATGTTTTCAGCAGCAATATCCTCTTGTCTGATGTTCATACTTTGTCCCTTTGTCTTTGTTTGTTTAGGGCTTAAAAACATCAACATTCTTCAACTTTTAAAATCCTTTTTTTAAAACAACCAAAAATTTTCGTGTTGAAACAAAAAAAAAAAAAAAACTGACGCGTTCAATTTGTGCCGAAAGGGGAAATTTAATTTCAATTGCCCGATTTGGACATTCAAGAGATTTAAATAGATTAAAAGATTTTGATTTATTTATTTGATTTATTTATTCATTTTTAGCCTGTAGTTGTGGTAAATGATTCATATTCAGTTTCATCACCATTTATACGAAGATATCCTCTTATTGGTATAGCATTGTCTCTTTCACTTGGTGGTCCAATCACAACATTAAAACCATCTTCACTATATGTCTCTCTAGTTATCTCTCCAGATGATAACCCCCTAGCAAGCCTTCTATGAACCCATCCAGGATTCAATCCTCTTTCCCTGCTCAAATCTCCCAACTCTGTAGAATTAATTTTCACACCATGATGATTTCCTGAATCGTATTCCCACACTTGTGCAATGACATTTAATGTTGTCTCTTCATCAAATTTAACCAAGATAGGTATCAATTCAACAGCTAGCCCCAGCTTGATATTAAGGAATAAAACAAATAAAAGAGGTAAGATTGAGTACAGACAGATTTTCATTTCTAACGCAAGTAAAGCTCTTTAATGAGTAGGTGCACTTTGATTGATTAGTTCTTAGAAATTGGGATTTAAGCACAACTTATATATAGCTAGACTATCCAATCGCAAAAGCCCCTAGTGGAAAACGCGTTAATAAGCTATATTTTTTCACTTTTTTATAAGTGTACTCGATGGTACGATACACTAGCTTTTGGTCCCATTCGATCTCCAAGTTGTTGTAATTTGGGTGTAATTTCATCAATATGGACATAATGATTATTACACTAGTTTCATTTCAAGACCTAACCGAATCTCAACCTTCCAGACACTATTTAAGGAGATGAATCCCAATAATTTGTGCCATAAAACAAAATTTGATATGTTCATTCTTTCGCGAAGAGCTCTGACACATAAAACAAGTTCGCGGAGAGGTTTAATGTATTAAGTGTCCCGAGAAGTTTAATTCACAACAGACGACCTCGGTTCTCAGAAATGGAATTAGGCTGCATTCTTATATACTACCTGGAGCTGAAGTTATCATCCTAACTAGTCGTTTCATCTGTGAGCCTAGAACCAAAAGCTATTCAAACAAGCCAGACAAGCCAGCTATACAATTAACAAAGATGTCCTCCTACCAGTCAAAGCATAAATTAAGGTTATAATATTGCTGAGAGCTTTTGGAAATATTGGGAAATATCAATTGAATGGATATGAGTAAATTAGTTAGTATATAAGAGAACGTCGTCTCACTTTTCATGATCATATGATCATTACGATTAATATTATAAATTGCCGGCCTAATTAATTATAATTATAGCAGCTATATTATAAATTCTGCAGCTCGACTGGCAAAATATTTTGAGACTACTCAATTAATTAATAATTATTACCCATATTATATCCTCCAAGTAATTATATTTGATAGATATAGAAGATACAGATCATACAATTTTGTCAAAGTGGTTCTAGTTCCTTGAGGCATTAGTTAAAGACGTTATGATTGATAATATGAAAGGTGAAAACTTTGTGAGAATTGGTGATGAAGAATCAAATATTAAAGATAGTGAACCCGAGAACAGAAAGATATTGTTTTCAATCTCTAAAGCCCAGGTTTTTTATAACGTTATTCCTTTGACGTTTCTGTTCACGTCAGTGACTTTGACCATCATACCTTACTCCAGAAGTTATGGACTGGTATTTCTTTTTGAAAGTACCATTAAGTACTTGTTAAGATTCTTGGGGATACGCCTTTATGAAGTGGAATACACTGCTGGAAGGTCTGGAGAAGGTGTGAGTATGAGAGCTCGACTTGAAAAGATTAGATCATCCACGAGCGTCTCGAATCTTTATAGAATTCCTAAGAGTTATACAGCGAATGACCTAATTGATATGATACAGTATGAAATGCTCTCCATCATCATAGTGAGTTTTTCATGGTTGTTATATTACTTCATTTTGGGAGGTGATAAATCATATCTTGTGATTGACAATTTGTTTTGAAACTTTTAATTATATATAACCAATTATTAGTACTACAGCTAGCTGCATGCTGATCAATTAGCTAATTCAGCCAATTCAAACATAATTTTTTTATAATATAATAAATACAAGCGAGTGAGTTATGCCTAATTCGGTCTGTGTAGACCTAGGCGAGATTCCAAAGGAAAAGCAGACAGCTATATATACAAATATATACTTGAACTTTTTATATTACAACCTAAAAACTTGCTTCATAATTCCTGGTTGACATTAATGATATTCGACATCTGTACGCAGTAGCTTGAAAGCTTGAGCATCTCCATCTAGAAACCCTAAACTTCTAACAAAATTTGCATTAAAATTAATATCATATTTACGTGTCAGCCCTGGAACATTAAGAAATGAGCTTTTGAGTTGTATGAATCCATTCTAGTACCCAGAACCATAGTCATCACTTCTTTATCAGCATTCTCAATCCACTAGTACAGCCCACACCCGACACCACCACAACACTTTATCCATTCTTGAAAGCTGGAACTTATCTATTGAAGCATTATCAATTCACCAGTACTTCCTATAATACCCAACACCATAGTCGACATTTATTCAGTATTCTCAATTCACCAGTACACCGACACCCTGCACAACAGCTGCAGAAGCTTCATCTATTAAAGCATTTTGTTGAAGCATGAATGTGGAATATCCTTTAAAAACTTTCGTCATTTATTGACATTTCCCAAACCTCAGCGTGTGAAACTCTGAAGCAATGGCCCAACATCATAGAACATCATTTCTTTAGCATTTTAAATTCCAACATCCAGCATCTGTGAAATTCTGCTACCCTAAGGGTATAAATTTGAAAAGTAACTTGATACTTCGATTAAGTAGTAATGAGAGTGGTGGCTCCATTTTGGACATCGAGTTTGTTAACATTTCAGAACTTTAAATCACAACAGCTTTGGTTCATTTATAAACATTCAACTGTCTCCATAAATTCAATTTGAAGGTCCCAGCTGTATGATCATGAAAAACGATTGACCTATTAAAAGCATCTCATTGTGATGATCAACTTCATTCTAGTATTTGTTTTTTTATAATTTTTTTATTTATTTTTCTTTAATTTTTTTACAAAATTAATTATTACATCGCGGCCAGTATCAGGTAATTAGTAACCTGTTCACTTTATTCCTTGTCAGCTTCGATGATGTTTATTTCTAGATTATACATTTCCTATTCTTTCCTTTGGTTTATATACTTTTGATGTTCGCGGTCATTACCTTTATTCAGCTCTTCTATATGTGTGTATCCTAACAGCCAGCTTCATTCGCGGATTTTTGCTATCTTTTCGTACCAAGAAAATAAAAAGTGATGGCTATGGTGCTGGGTATTATAATGGATTCATACAACTCAAAAGCTCGTATCTCAATGTTTCAGGGCTGTCATGTAAATAAGATTTTAATGCAAATGTTGGAAATTTATCCTTTTCAAATGGATACTCAAGTTTCCAAGCTGCTGAGTACATATGTCGATATCATTACCGTTAACCAGGAGTAAAGCAGCTTGGCTTTTACTTTGTTAGAACCATAAAATAACTAGGGTGTAATAATCAGAAGATCAAATTGTATAACAATTAAACCTATATTCAACATTCAACAGTACTGATAACAGACTTTAAAGTGTATCACAGAGTCTATATCTAGTCTCTTAATCTCACAGTCTCTCTCTCTCTCTCACCTATTATACAAAACTATACACGATTCAACATGGATTCAACATAGGTAGAATGCTCCCTATTTCCATATAGCAAACATGAACATGGCCACCTTTGCCATATTTCCTTATTCTAAACCATATATTCTCTGACATTCTTACGTGCATCTACTTTTCAATCTGAAGCTATCTTGACGACGACGCGTCAGGTAATATCACAGGTCATGAGGGTAAATGGTCAGTTCCGAGTCAATCGATGGAAAAGTTTATCAAAACAAACCAGCTTTCTTTTATACCTGTGTATATTTTAGATAAACGACATCTAGGATTCTTTTTTTTTTGTATACAATAACATATTATGCACTACAAGGAAGAAATGCTTTAAGCACGAACTCTTCTATGTTGATTATGTTATCCCCGATAATACCGACAATATCCGGAAATTCATCATCTCATATAACACCATTCAACATAGTTAACAAGGTTGTCATATAAAAAGTTGTGTAATATAGCTGTCTATAGCTTTTCCTCCACATCTTGCAAGCCGAAGGCTAAACTCACTCACTTGTATATTTAAATATAAATATCAACATCCTTTCATATTTGTAATTTTCAATCTGCTAGTGCTCGCGGCACTTGTTTTGTAAAAAAAATTGTGACACAAAGATGTACATGGTAATTATATTTAAACTTCATTGATCCAGTTTGTACTATTTTGTCAAGCTTATAATATGTAACTAGTTAAGCATGATGAATCACCAACACTACATCATGAATGATGTTAGATCCTCCAATGGTGGTCAAGCTACTGGTGGTCAAGTTAATGGTGGTGGTGAAGCTACTGGTGGTCAAGTTGAAGCTACTGGTGGTCAAGTTAATGGTGGTGGTGAAGCTAATGGTGACGACCAACAACTATACATCCCAAACCTTGTCAACCAACTATACATCCAAAACCTTGTCAGACCTGCTATTCAAGAAGATGAATTAAATCAGAACGACCATCACTGTTTTCAAATTCCAAGATGGTATAGTTATTCATTGATTCCGACAACCATTGCCATTGTATCAATAGTGCTTACCATAGTGCCATCTACTAGGTACTATGGCCTGGTTTTCTTGTTCGAAAGCATGATCCGCTTTGGTTTACGAGCTTTGAAAACTGGATTATGGGAAATACCATCAAACTATCCAGCTATGGTTGACCCATTAGAGATGTTTCAAAGAGAAATGATCTCTACCATTATCACTTCATTTACATGGTTGTTATATTACTACGTCTTTGGAGGTAATAAAGCATGAGTTGAAACCTCTAGCTGAAACCTTTGATTGACGAATTTTTTTGATTTTTTATATCAAGTACCAAGTATTCAGTTAGCTAATTCAATAAAGCGTCTCATTTTAGTATAATATAGCTATGGTAGAATAGATTATTGGTGTAGTATTTTTCGTCTTAAAATTCAACTTAAGAAATCGCAGCTAGCTGCCAATATGAAAGATAGAGAAGGCGCACGCTAAAATACAGACACAATATAATTTCAATAAAGAATATTAAATTTTCAATGTAATAAATAAATAAGACATCATAATTTCAAATCAACTTCAACAGCCTCTAGTTCATCACCAATTGAATCTATCAACAGGTAAACTTGAAACTATTCTTCCATTATTATTCCCCACGTTTGCAGCATTTTGTTTCAAAACATTAATAGGAGGCAATTTAATCTTCTCCATTCCAATATTTTCATTATTATAACCACTATTTGAACCAACAGAACTCATTGAACCACCTCTATACATTTGATGGGAAAATGATTTTGAATATTGATCATGATGATCAATTATATAATTGTTTGAATTTGGTGAATTAACATGACTTCCTAAAGGTGATATTATTGAATGATGATCAAATATTGAATTTGAAATATCATCAATTTGCCAAATTTCATTGAATTTCAATAAATGTAACCAATTTTTAAAATTTAATTCTAAATTCTTCTTCAGATTTGTAACCATCTCCATAGTTGGTTGTTCAAAAGAAGATGATGATGAAGAGTTTGTCACACCCATTTCTGAAATGATGTAGTTCAAACATTGTATTATTGGGTTATCCCATTCATTAACCCTTGAACCATTATTAATTTCAAACCCTTCAATAATTTTAATCAAAATCATAAAATTCTCCACAATGAAAATTTTAAAATCAATTGAATTTTGTAATTCATCATTGATTGGAATTTTCAAAAACCCTAAAAATAATACAACAAATCCAGTAATACCTAAATTATTAACAATCTTACCAATTCTTAAATTGTTTAGATAATTTGTTAATGTAATTGTAGCTTGTTGAGATGATAGTTGATGTAAATGTGAAAGACAAGTTGGATTATACTCCATATTAAATTCCCTCAAGGTGATTTGAAGCAAAAACCAATGGATTGATAATGTTGGTGGTGTTATATAATCCGTTAATAAATCTTGAAATTTTAATGGACAGTTTAATAATAATGATTTTTTGGAAATTTCCACCAATGATGAATGTGAAGTTTGACTTGAAGAATTAAAAGCCTTATTAACCATAATGATAGAGTTATGCAAAACTTCTCTTGAATGGTATTCATTTGGTGTGTTGAATCTGATTGATTGCAATTCATTAGCCAATGCATAAATGATAATTTCTTGAGATAATAAAGAGTCCAAATCATTTGCTTCAGCTTTAGGGAATGAATTTGAAGATATTGACAAGTTTTGCAAAAAACTAGATAATGAACAATTTGAATGATTTGAAATTTTCTTGGTTAGGAATATAGAGTGACATTTTGCTGGTGATTTATTGTACTGAAATGAAAATTTGGATAAAATGTTGAAAACAAACCAATAGTTGAATAAGCAATTAGACGAGGAAGATAAACATTTCATAATATTTTGATCAAGATAATCCATTATGATTTCGATTGGGATCAAATCAGCTTGGGTGTTTTTCAATGAATGGTAATGTTCTAAGTAAATATATGCAATGATTGTTAATGCTTGAATGATTTGATCATGATCAAATTGTTGTTTTAAGATCAAACCCCAGGATTTTTGAATGAAATGAATACAATCTAGGTTATTCTCCAAATCTATTGATCCAAATGCTAGCAAAGCATACAATAAATTAGAATCACTAGACATTGAACCCAATTGATCATTTGAAACAATGGGTAGTTTATTATTTGATATTGTTGCCCACGTTAAAAAGATTGATGAAGATTTTGAGGATGGTGAAGGTATGGATTCAAATCTCTTTGAAAGTGTCAACAGAGATATGACGTTTGTTTGATCATTGTAATGGAATATATCTTTATAATTGAAATTCTCAGCAACAACTTCTCTTTGAGGCACCTGAGCAACAGTAGTAGCAGCAGCAGCAGTCTCTTCCTTATGATAAACCTGTTTCTGTAGATGTAGCTTATCCTTAGCATGGACCGTTCTCAAATGACGTTGCAACAAATCTCTTCTAACAAACGAAGATTCACATTGATGGCAGTGGAAAGGCTTCTCCTTGGTGTGGGATCTCTCGTGTCTGGCCTTGTGCTCTGATCTCGAGAAGGGTCTGGCACAGAACGAGCAAATGTAGCGTCTCTGAGGTGGCATAATGGGCTTCTATACAGAATATCCAAAAAAAAGATTCCTCTTCAAACGGATTCCAACAGCCTTTTTAAATAATCCACAACAGAGGGGAAGAGTCTCCTCCTCGGCGCCAAAATCGTTTATCCGCGAACGGTCGGACTCCACCGTCTGACACCACGGTAACAATAGTTACGTAAGCAATAGGGTGGTGATTACCTCATCAGCATCATAGAACTATTGTTTTTTCCTAAACACTTTGCTGAGCTTCTTGAATAAACCTGTTTTGGGTTTGGATGGTGGCTCATTAGTATGAGTGGTGGGTATTGTTGTTGGTAATGAGGATGTTCTTAGACTATGGCTTTTGAAAACAGGTGTGGTAGTTGTTCTATTATTATTATCTCCATAAACTTTCTTCATCGCAACTTCATATGCCCTTTCATACATCTCATCAGCACTAACACTCTTCTTATTATGATGCTCAGCTCCAAACTGGTACCCATCTTTTCTAAACCAATCGTTATATCCACCATTATTGGTATTGATACTATGATTATCATGACTCTTTATATCTTCAATACTAACCCTTTTCCTAACACTACTAGCACCTGATCCAATATTCTCTGTGATTTTCTCACCATCACTATAATTATTACCAGCTTTATTGATTTTCAAAGCAGGTTTCAACTTTTTGGGAGATTCTGATTTAGGTAAAGCTTCCAGAGCATCACTATAAATACTATCACCACTTTCATCATCATCATCGTTCTCATCAACTACCTCTTCTTTAGCCTTATCACTAATAATCAATCTCTTGTATGGATGAATCTCCTCCTCTTCAGCTATACTCTCCAACTCTTGACTAGTCAAACTATTTGCATATTTAATCATAGGAGGTGGTGATAATCCTAGTGATCTTCTTGGAGAAGGTTGATTATTATTCATTGGTTTTGTTTCAGTCTTGACCAGTTCAAAACTTCCATACTTCCTTATAGTCTCCGTAGTTATTGATTTCAAACGACCATGTTCATCCATTGTCCTTGTTGTATGAATTATGATTTGAGGTTCACCTGTTCTTGTTCCTTGATTTGATCTTAATGAATTTGATCCCATCGAGTTCATTCTAGGATTATTCGACATTAAAGAATTTGATCTTGAATTTATTGAATTTGAACGACCTTGAGAAAATGAATTAAAACTTGAAAATGAATTTGATCGATCATATCCACTTAATGAATTACTTCTTTCATAACCACCGAATCCACCATGGTTTGAAGTTGGATTATTTGTTAAAGAATAAGTTCTGAGAGCACTACTTGCTGCATTTGTAGATAATGAACCATTTCTTGATGAAGGCGATTGATATTGTGAATACCTTGACAAGTCTGGAGTCTTATTCTATTTTTTTGTTAGTGCCTCTCTTTTTAGTTAACCCCATACAATGGGATGTAAGTTAAAAACACACATACTCTTTTAGATTGTCTTCTTTCCAGAAATCCCATTTTCGTAAAGATTGAATATTTAGTTTAGTTATTGGTTAGATTGATTGACTTGTGAGAACATTTACAAATCACTTTTTATTTACTTCTGAACTTTGACATGAAATTTGGGTTTAGTGAAAGAGAGGGTAAATTTCGAAATAAAGCGAAGATGTTAAAATACACTAAATAGTTGAATTGGTGTATTTTATTTTGGTATTGAGAGTTATAGATCGAGGAATGGCGAGTTAAGACAGTATATTTGCCCATAATTGAGATCATTGGGCTTTATCTTCACGTTGTACTGCTCATTTTTTGTTGTGTCAAAAGCATTTTAATCCCGATGACTTTGAAGATGTTGAAAATGGCTTTTGAATACAACAACCAATTTAGTCAGAGTGAAAAGGAAGGACATAACTAACCATTTTACTATCATACCATCACCAATCACAATCCATCATCAACATCTTCATTCAATCAAACTCCCCGGTTTGAAGCCCTGCACCCTCTTTGATCCGATCAAGATTTGAACCAACAAAAAATCAAGGATTTCAAGAACGAAAAAAAAATCTCGACGTCAAAACTAAACAAGTAACTATTGTATTCACAACATCAACAATCAATCAACCATCATGTCCTCAATTGATGAATTAAAAGACCTTGTCCACAAATTACAAGACCGTATTGTCTCATTGGAACAAAAAGCTGGCTTAGTTCCAGTTGTTCCAAACTCAATTAGAATGGTTTTAATCGGTCCACCAGGTGCTGGTAAAGGTACTCAAGCTCCAAATTTAAAAGAAAAATTTTGTGCTTGTCATTTAGCTACTGGTGATATGTTAAGATCTCAAGTTGCTAAGAAAACCGAATTAGGTATTGAAGCTAAAAAAATCATGGATCAAGGTGGTTTAGTTAGTGATGATATCATGGTTAATATGATTAAATCTGAATTAGATTCAAATCCTGAGTGTTCAAAAGGTTTCATCTTGGATGGGTTCCCAAGAACTATCCCACAAGCTGAGAAATTAGATTCAATGTTGAAAGAAAAAAACAAACCTTTAGAATCTGCTGTTGAATTGAAAATTGATGATGAATTATTAATTGCAAGAATCACAGGTAGATTAGTTCATCCATCTTCTGGTCGTTCATATCATAGATTATTCAACCCTCCAAAAGTTGAAATGAAAGATGATATAACTGGTGAACCTTTAATCCAAAGATCTGATGATAACGCTGATGCCTTAACTAAAAGATTAGTTACTTATCATAAACAAACCGAACCAATTGTTGAATACTACAAGAAAACTGGTATCTGGAGTGGTGTCGATGCTAGCCAAGCTCCAAAGAAAGTCTGGGGTGATATCTTGAAATGTTTGGGTCAAAAATAAGTTGTATATAACACAAATATTTGAATAAAGTGGTATATTCACATTGTTATACTACTGTAGATGACATAATGTATTACATAATTAATTTGCAGATCACGTGGCTGTCCCTCTTTGGCGGTAGTGGGGGAATCAGGGAGCGGGGCGGTGGGGGCGCCTTGGAAGGGCTGAGATATTTAAGCATTTTGTAAAATTTGGAGGAGTTTGCACCACTAGTATTGGTTCAAACTGGTCCGAGTTAATTATGATTTTGGGTTGGAATAGTGGTGGAGGTTCATGGGTTAATTCTATTACCGATACGGATCCATAAGGGTGAAAACCAGGAATGATGTGGTGGTGCAAGAGAGGATGGGTATCTTGGATTAATAGCTCTGCTGATCTAGTGGTGATTTGAAGTTTGATAATTAGATGTTGAGATTGGTTTTGTTAAAGATGATGCTTATAACGATATTGTACATGTACTTTAAAAGACTTCTGAGCCCTTAACAATTCCAATCAAGGTTGTACAATGAGCTCTGCATCAACTAGTGATATTTATTTGACTCCTTATAAGTCGATAGCCTTGTGTTCAAATAGCTCAAGAGTACTAGATACTAATCTTTGGATCTTATACAATTATTATTCAATTCAACCCGATCGATATGGTTCTTCGCTTATATCTTCCTTTCAATGTTTTTTGAACTTTTACACTGCTGCCATTTCCATCGGGTCAATCAACCAGAGATCTAAAAAAAGTGAGTTAAAACTTAATAACGGTTAACGCTTCATCTCTTTTGATTATCAAGTACAAACAGAAGCCAAACACCAAAGCTGCTAATTCTGAAATGAACCATTGATAGTGATCCCTGGAAGTTATAAATCAGAATATCATTAGAGGATACCATGGGAAATACATGAATTAATTACCCATTAGCGGTTGGGATCGTGCTGTTCAGAGAAGGTTTGAGGTTGTCACAATCTGATCAAAGCTCTTCGCTCATCAACATCTTTCGCAAAGAAAACTGCTGTAGGTAATTACCTAACCTGCATGACTAAAGATCTCACAAGACCCAATTCTGCTGTTGTTTTACTAGATCATAGTTTTTTCTGTCATCATTACATTTTTTCTGTTCATCAGGGTTTTTTTTATAAAAATGATTATAACCACCATCAATTTCCAATATCATAAACACTATACTCAAAATCACAAGACTTCAAACATGCGGCTCGGTACTCTTACAATTGTAGTATCTGGGATACTTCTATCAACAACATTAAATCCCATTTTGGGAGCACCATCAGCGTTCCCGTTTTTCAATTATAAGACAGAACCTACAAATCAACAAGAGATTGAAGAATTTTTTGCAAAGGATGATTGTACAATATACAGAAAACTTGGTGATATTGATTGGGATTTATTAACATCTGAGGATCTCCCACCAGAGAGTTATCACCCTGAATTCATAGCGTATGTTGAAAAGATTAAACATTTAAATGGTTCATCACCTTGTGATTCACCAAGGATTGGTGATGATGGGAAATGGATGATGAGAACATTTGCTTTCGTGGTAGTTGGTATTTCTGTGGTGTTTTTTTCGTTATTCATTGCGGTCGCTCTTCTTGAAATATGTGCGCTGAGTTTCAGAAGATTTAGAGCAAAGTATAGAAGGTTGACAAGGTTGGTGATAAGGGGTGACATTACCAAGAGTCAAAAATTTCATGACCTGTTTTTTTCAAAAGATTCTCTATTCTTTTTTTCATCTTGCATCATCTCTTTAACGTTAGGTTTACCGTGAGTATTGTGAATTTTTTTTTTGGTCAGTTTTGATGAGTTTCTAACATCCAATTTAGCTCCATTGTGATTTTTCTCTTGACTCTCTTTGTTGTGGTTACTATTGAACATATTATTGGGAAACAGCTATTCAATGATGAAGAAAATGAAGCACCAGCTGTAATTTATGTAAATGGTTACAACAATCAAGGTATTGATAGAAACAAAACTTTTACAAGAGTTACAAGAAAAGATGTTGACTCATTTGTTCCAGCTTACAATACACCAAATGCTAGGAAGTTTGATTATCTCATTCCAGAATTAAGTTTCAACAAGATTTTGAAATTCAAAGAATTGATGGAGAATTATCCAGAAATTTCAAAGGAGCCATTCTGTGTTGTTTGTCTTGAAGAGTACCTGGATGACGTTAATGTGCTGTTGATGCCATGTAAGCATTATTGTCACTATGATTGTATGGAGGATATGAAATATGTGACTGGAAGACAAAATCGTATTGAGGGTACTTCACACTTACAAAGATATAGCAATGTTTTCAATACTAGATGCCCACTATGTCAATTGAATCTTTTAAGGCATTTTTTGTTTTATAAAGAATATGGGTTGGATCCAAACGAGATTGAATATCTCAATACAGGATACAATAATTGAAGTAAATAGTTTTAGATTCTATTTATTTTTGCCATATACAATCTCAACTTGAAGTTGCTGTCAACTTAATCTCCATCAGTTCATATAAGGACGCGTAATGTTTAATCCATAGGGTTGCTTTAAGTTTGAATTATCGTTATTTAATATGACGACTGCCTTTTTGACACTACATTCTTTAAAGCTTCACTTACTGACATCAAAGACGGGTCAATAGCACTGCGCGAACTTTTTTTTGTCTTGATCAAGTCAAGAGAACACGTCAAAAACAACTCATATTCCAAAACTTGTAATTCAGAATTACTGCTTGATCTATCATTTAGATCTATTGGAAAATGGTATATCCAGTGCTGTCTATAGTATTTATTAAATTACAGCAGCCACACTCCTTGCAATGAATTTCAAAAGACTAGTGGATGCCCTAAGTGATGTAAGGACAGACTATTCTGCATCACTTGTGCGATTTTTAGCATCAAATAAAGAACAAACAGATTTGATTGTCATTGTTTTCACTTCCTATTTGTTTTTTTCATTCATATTTGCTATCAAATTCTTGAATTCATTTATTGTGGAGAATAATTATAGAAGGATGTTGACAAGATGGAGAATTATTGATAAGGAAAATTGGTGGTTACCTTCTAAAGTTTACTACAAACTGTTTAATAAGTGTACCTTTGAGTTCATATTGGTTAATATTGGTGTTGTCGTGTCTATGCCGTGAGTATTTCTTTGTTTTGAGTGATATTGATGTACTAACATTGATGAAGGTGGATTTTATTGTTTTGTACAATTTTGATTTACAATCGTGTTTGTGAAACTATGGGCCAAGATTCATTAAAGATTGGCGTTGGTATTATTTTTCATGATTTGTTGGAAAGAGATTTGAATATAAAAGTCACAAGAACTGATATTGATAATTTTAAAGCAGCTCCAGATTCAAAATTTTCATTTGAATATGATTTCATCTTAACAAAATCGAGTTTCAATAAAGTTTTGATATTTCGAAACCTACACAAACTAGATTCAAATTCTTTCATCCCTTCAGAGGAGTGTCCTATTTGTATTGACGAGTTTGAGAAAGACTCAGAAATAATACTTTTACCATGTGGCCATCACTTCCATTTTGAATGTTTATTGACGCATGGTAACTTTGCAGGTTCTTATCGAAGATTCCTTCCAGCAACTGGACATATCATGAGGCAAAGGGTTGGTGGTAATATTCAATGTCCTTTGTGTCGATTGAATCTCCTTCAACATTATTTGTTTTTCAAAGAAAATGGGTTGGATCCAAGAGATGTGGTGTACTGTAATAATGAGTGATTTGACCTAGGTAATTTGGAAACATGTATCAAGATCATTTATATACAGTGCCACTTAATACCTGAATCAGGCTTGCACAATCATGAACTTCCAGGTTTTGATTCAAGTCTCAAAGACATATTAATCGATGGATGTAAGAAGTTACACCATCATCTACATCAGGAGTTTAGTGAGGCTGCACTATCCAAAGAACTGCAAGTCTATGATAATTCGAGAAATAATGAGAACTTTCCTTGTGAAGAAGGTTTGAAACTAGATCACGGAACTAAATTAAACGGAACAATACTTCCATGAAAATTAGCTGCCTAAATAATATTCATATACTAGAATATACAGCATACTTATTGAATGCGAGGGCTTCTTGCTAAATATAAGTTTAATGGAGAAATGAATAGCTGTGTTGTAGTTGTTCCGTTTACAAAGTCAGCTGACCTTCGAGATGAAAAATATAGTCGATGTTGGAAAAATAATACTCATACAACCCAATTTTCCTGTTTAATGAAAGATTTATTGGGAAAGATGACAGGGCAATCATTGCCAAAGGTTGTGCACTGGCCTGTATGAATGCACAATGACTTAGCATGATTATCTGTTGCTGCTTTTGTTTTTGATGATTTGGATGGTCAAGCGTTACTGATGAAAGCTACTATATAATTCCAAGGGTAGGGTCAAATTATCTACTAAACCAATGGGTAATTTGTGGTTATTCTTATCTGAATCAACTCACATCAAGGGATCTGATATCAGATTGTGGTTGATGTGATTAAATGCCTATAGTGTTCGGTTTTCTGTTCAGAATTTGCTCCTTTGAGATGTTTTCTGTTTATTGGAAAAGTCTATATAAGTGATCAAAACTCCATGTCAAAGCTATACACTTCCCTTTCAGCTCACTATCCTCAAGCGATTATTACAATGAAGCTCTCATCGTTTATTTTCCAAACTCTAACAGTTCATTTCATATCCAAAATCGAAGCAGCACCTATTCCAACATTACCATCCACAATTACGAGCAGAGGTAATGACAATATAACAAGTACCGGATTGCTTGCCTCATCTAATGATTCAGTTCTTTCAAACTCAAATATAATTGAAAAACATATGGGTTTAAGCAATATCAATTTCAATCTCAACTTACCGGAATCAATTAAATCCAAAGTAGTTATTGAATCTACTAATACTGATCATACCCAAAAGATAAAAAATATCTCCATATTGTACAAAAGGTCTTTTCCAAACCCATCTAACCTTTCAAACTTCACAATAGAGGAAAGATCAAACACAAAATCCTGCTCCATCAAGTTTTTTTCAGATCCTCTTGTTATATTTTTTTTGGTTTCAATTTATTCATATGCTGCATTCATGTTTGGCTGGCTATTGACTCCATTTGTTTCCAAGTTTAGTGATGATTTGATTGCATTATGGTATGAATTAGATTTGAGTAGGAACTATTCTTTCAGGGAGAAGTTCAAAATTACAATTTTACATAAGGGATTCTACAAGTTTTTAGGGGCTGCTACATTGGCTTATACTCCAGGTATACAGTAAGTATTTTGGATAAAGTGTGGGAAGATTCAGTGTACTAACATGATTTACAAGTGTTTTTCTTATTCTAGGTGCTTACTATGGTGTTTGTTTTATAATTAAGCTCGTGCAAGGAAAAGCTATAAAGAAAGCTAGGGAAGAAGCTAATCCACCAGATATTGCACTTGATTCGTTTCGAAGATTACCTGATGGATCTTTTGTACGTTGTTGAGATGTTTCCTTTTATAGAAATGCAAACACATTTGTATATATTAAACAAAACGACATGATGTAGATACTCTACAAATTATACGAATCAAAAATGATACAAACATCTATTGTTGAGTACATTAATACTTTCATCACGTTGTAGGATTCAACTTAACATTCTTTACAATATCTTTCAACATTCCAAAATCAACTTCACGTTCTCTTTTAATCAATCCAGATATCAAACTTCCATTACCATTACTATTCTTTGAACTCTCTTCATAACAATTCTCATGAAAAACACGACCTTGCTTCATCACAGCACCATCCCAAATCCATTCACCTAAATCATCACTGAAAACAGCCTTAATAGTTTCCTTACAAACACCACAAACACAATTCATATCATTACTACCTTCAGGGACAACAACATATTTTCTTTCCTTCTTCTCTTCAACTTTAACATCTTGTTTATCTTGATCACCACCATTGAAAATCTCCCAATCTCTAAACTTACAAAAATCATCATCATCAACATACCATGCCCTAGATTGAATGATTTTGGACTCTTTCAAACGTTTGTTTATACGGAAATGCCAATCTAAATGAGCACGACGTTCTGCTTGGCCTTTGATAGATTCTGAAAATCTTTTACCACAAGTACCACATTTGTTTGGTTTTGAAGTGATGAAGAATTTTACGTAAATTTCTGTTGTATCTGTTGTTAGTTTTGAATCTAGTTTGAAAGATTTGAAAGGATTTGAAGATTCTTGTGTAGTTGTTGATGATGGTACAGTTGGTGATGTATTCGATGAAGGTTTTGATAATAATGATTGAAGTACAGAGTTTGAAGGGATTGATGGTTTATTAACTGATTGGGATTGTTTCATTAAACCTTTTTGTTCCAAATTGGAAATCAATGAAGATAGATCCTTTTTCGGTGGTTTCAAATTGAGTACATTGTTTAATAGACCTAATGGATTCTTTGAGCTATCAGTCAATATAGGGATAGGACTAGGTGATGGTTTTAACAATGATTGTAATGCACTAGCTTGAGGTTTTGGTGAATTTTTCTTGATAAAAGATTCCTCCAATTTGGTCATATCATCTAATTGACTCTTGACTTGTAAAAATTGCTGTTGATTCATTTGTTCAGATTGGATAACAACTTTTAATTGATTGATGATTTGAAGTTTCATAGTAATTGTTTCATCATTTGGATTCAATTTCTGTCTTTGAGTTGTCAGTTCTAATAAATGATCAACTGTTGGAATTAAAGATAAGACATTAGGTTGTTGTTGTTGTGGAGGTTGTTGTTGTTGAAATTGAGGAGTTGGTGAGTTTCTTTGAAGTTTTTGTTGAGGTGCAGAGCTTTGATATATTGAGCTAGCCTTGATTAAAAAATGTTCAATCTTATTGATCGGATCTTCAGGAAATAAAGGAGCACCACTTGAAGTTTTAGCAAATTTCCAAGTTTTGAATAAATCTATGAATTTTCTTCTGTTGGCATCATCAACCAACAAAAAGGCATTGATAAAAGTATGATAAAGTTTTTGACCAAATAATAAAGTGTAAGGACTTCCAACGTTCTTCGATATTGAATCTAACAAGTAAAATGCAAATAATTTCTGATTTGGAACAGCCTAAAAAGTTAGTTTCACTATTTTCAATTGGTTAGTTATTATACTCACTTTTTCAATTCTTCTTTCTACAGATCTTGTTATGTATGGTGCAGCTTGAACATTCTCTTGAGCAATAATGGTCAAAGTTGATATGATTGGTCTAGAATTAAACGTCAGGTCGTTCAACGAGCTGTAGAAATCTTCACCAATGGCTTCAAGGTCTTCTGGGGTGGACATTATTAAAGAGCAAAAGCAAGGAAAATGAGCTGTTTTTGTATCTTGTTTTTGTTTTATAGCTTAGTTGTTATTCTTTTGAACAAGTTCTGAGTAAAGAACAATGTATTAAAAGTATTTTTATATAGGTATAGAATAAACTAAGAATAGTGTAAAACAAAAAGAATAGAATTTAAAAAGGGTAAGCCCAGAGGATATATCTATAAGAATGGGTATAATAATGTCTTATTATTTGCCACAATGTGAACAACTCTCTAATAATCAAAAGACAAACAAAAAAAGGGGGCAAGTATCAGAACTTATTGATTCCAATTCTGTGAACCTCGACCAAAATGATATCGATTCAATTCAATGAGTTTGTCGATGTCTTTTTGACTCGTTGTTGTTGTGGGAAGAAGAAAACAAATTCTCGTTTCAAAACTTTTTTTGAACAGAAAGGAAATTCGCGAATTCGAGCTCTGGTGCACACGCCGTGGCAGCGCACTTGTGCAGACAGAAAATAGTAGGGTTAAGATGAGAATTAAACGGTAAAAAGGTGTTGATTATGTTGAATACGGATTATGAATTACTAGAATAGTGTATTTCCAATTTGAACTATGCTTTTATGGCCATATGGTGTGGATTAATTAAGAATTAATTAATCTGGCACTGATCCCGTCAAAGTGATCAGAAACAGAGACTTCAGGACCATTAGATTGATAACCCAATAAGCACCATTAGACAAAAGAATTACAAATAAAAAAGCTCCTAAGAAATACAATTGGTAAATCCCTTCCACACCCAAAATTTTCAAGCCCAAAGCCTTATCGATTATTTTTCCCTTTCGCCAAATCGAAGAGGAAAAAAAAAATCCTTGAAAAAATCTGGAAAATGACTAAACAACGAAAACAACCATCCAGTTCAAAAGGCATTACTCAACTAGAAGTTCACTACCCAAATGTCTCCAGCTGCTCACTCAACAACAGACAAGAAACAATCAGGTCTCGCAAGAGTCTTAGGTTCTGCCAGTGCAGGTATCTGTGAAATTGGTGTCTTCCATCCTGTTGATACCATTTCCAAAAGATTAATGAGTAATTCTACTAAAGTTACAAATTTATCTCAATTGAACTCAGTTATTTTCAGAGACCACGCTGCTGAAGCTTTTGGTAAAAGAGTATTCACTTTATTTCCAGGTTTAGGTTATGCTGCTGTTTATAAAATTTTACAAAGAGTTTATAAATATGGTGGTCAACCTTTCGCTAATGAATTTTTAAACAAAAACTTCAAATCTTCATTTGAAGATAACTTTGGTCCAAAAACAGGTAAGGCTTTAATGTCTGCCACTGCTGGTTCAATCATCGGTATTGGTGAAGTTGTTTTATTACCTTTAGATGTCTTGAAAATTAAAAGACAAACAAACCCAGAAGCTTTCAGAGGTCGTGGTTTCATCAAAATCTTATCAGATGAAGGTCTTGGTTTGTATAGAGGTTGGGGTTGGACTGCTGCTAGAAATGCTCCAGGTTCTTTCGCTCTTTTCGGTGGTAATGCTTTTGCTAAAGAATATGTCTTAGGTTTAAAGGATTATTCTCAAGCTACTTGGAGTCAAAACTTTGTCAGTTCAATCTTTGGTGCTTCTGCTTCTTTAATCGTTAGTGCTCCATTAGATGTCATCAAGACAAGAATCCAGAACAGAAATTTCGAAAACCCAGAGTCAGGTTTCACTATTTTGAAAAATATGGCCAAGAATGAAGGTATCACTGCTTTCTTCAAAGGTTTAACTCCAAAATTATTAACCACTGGTCCTAAATTAGTGTTTTCATTTGCCTTGGCTCAATCTTTGATCCCAACTTTTGACAAGTTGTTTACTAAATAGAGTGTGACGATTTGATAGATCATCAAACTGCAAAAAAGTTGGATTTTTATAGTTAGGTTTTAATTTTAGTTATTTTTGAATTGTACATAGAAGAAAAATTAGTATATACTTTAGATGAGTTATGAATTAGCACAACTGTAGTGGGTTCAACAGCCAACTAATGACCCTGGCTCAAGCTTCAAGTACAAGTTCGCGATTCCACAAATGGTGACCAACAACATAGAGCCCAAAATTTCTTTTTGATATGGAAGGTCACCAATTCCTTTGTATTCAGGCTTAAAAGCTCTGCAAATTGAACAAATTATTTAACGCTTACTAGTTCGTATATGTTCCACTAATCTATTGTCGCGACTTTAACACAGCATAACTAACCACCCAGTGGGACAAACTCCTTCCAAGTTGTATCATTTTAATTCTAATTGATCCCTATACCTCTCTGGATAATTTTTTTTTGCAGCAGTGGGGAGGGTTGTTGTTGTTTAAGGGAGAAGAAGTATGATTTGTGGTTGAAATTGGTTGGAATTGGTGTGTATAGACTGTCATTGGAGATGTGTCGATAAGGTAAGGAAGTCACGTGTTGAGGTTTTTCGTTGATAGAAAACTTGATTGAAGTTGTGTTTGTGTACTACATTAAAGTGAGATGACGTGGAGCAGGATATAGAGAGGTATGAGGTTAATTGAGAGTGGTTAAGACTATATGGGAGAAGGCATGAGTCAGCTACAGGTATATGCTGTCGGAGGTTATTAGGATCTGCTTGCAGGGTTTTTGATTGATTGAATGTGTGATTCTTTGATTTGGTTTGGTTTGTTGGTTGGTGTTGTTGATAATGGTCACTGGCGGCACTGGATTAATATACGTATTTTGAGGCCAAAATACATGTTTTTTCCACCCAATGGTTTGTAGAATGTGATTTACTGATGCTACATGTGGTTTATA